>NC_057732.1:20220400-20226740 GCF_004010195.1 Chiloscyllium plagiosum | reverse complement strand
TTGTTCGGGAGTCACACCCGGGAGCTTCAGATCTCTAAAAAATGGATTCCATTTTGGCCTGCCCCTCCTCACAATTCTCAGACTGATATAATTTAGAGTAGAATCTCTGTAATGTCACATGTTAGGTTCCCAGACCCTTCTCTAATCACTGTAATGGTTTGTGGGGCACTTCTCTTTCTGGCAAGGTATGCTAAGTATTTGTCTGGCTTGTCACCATGCTCATATAACCTTTGCTTTGCAAAAGCCAGCTCCTTCTTTGCCATCTGCGTGAGCATGGAATTTAGTACAGACCGCAGTGCCGTAATCCTCTGTAGTTTGACCAACGAGGGTCTGTCAAAATAGGCCTTCTCGGCTGCCTTCAACCGTGCTTCAAGGAGTCGTTGCTGCACACCCTTCTGCCGCTTCCTACTTGTGGAATATGAAATAACTAACCCTCTGGCATAAGCTTTGGCAGTTTCCCAGAGAACAGATAAGCTATCAACCGAGCCTATGTTGATGTCTAGGAATGCCCGAAATTCTCTAGAGAAATACTCCACAAACTTGCTGTCCATGAGAATAAAGGGGGTCCATTCGCCAGTACCTTGAATCTACTGTAACATCCTTAAATTTAACCATGAGGTACACTGGAGCATGATCAGAGATGGCAACATTACCAATCGTACAGGATGCCACCAGATCCAGGGTTACCGCAGGGGTCAGAAAAAAAATCAATCCTTGTGTGACATCTGCGCGGATTGGAGAAAAATGTGAAATCCCTACCTGTAGGGTGGAGATACCTTCAGACGTCCACCAATCCTAATTCCCCACTTAAACCCAATAACTATTTAGTTTGTGCAGAGGGTATCGAGGGACATTTAGGCAACCTGTCTACTGTGGCGTCCATGAGGGAGTTAAAATCTCCCCCTATAATGATGTGCCGAGACTTGAGACTTATCAGTTTAGAAAAAGCATCTACCAAGAATTTAAGAGGATGAGCTGGGGGACAATAAACAATTAAAATACCATATTCTTCCCCATTTATCAAGGCTTTAAGAATTACAAACCTCCCGTATGTGTCTTTAACATATTCCAACAATTTAAATGAGAGATTTTTCCTCACCAATATAGCTACTCCCCTACTTCTGGTATTAAATGATGAAAAATAAACTTTGTCAAAGCCATTCTGCTGTAATTTCAGATGCTCCTTGTCATCCAAATGTGTCTCCTATAACAAAGCAAAATCCAACTTCTCCTTTCTAAGACTCAAGAGTACCTTCTTCCTCTTAATTGGTGAGTGACGTCCCTTGATATTCCAGGTGCACCTTTTAATCAAATCATTAGCCATAATCTTCTGCAATTACATTTAAATTCGAGAGAGGAGGAATCCGAATCACAAATTGCTGAGCCTTAGTGTTGCATGATCCACCAAATATAAAAACTACATAAACTAAAACCACTACATTTAACAAACATACAAAATTATTAAAAATAAAAAACAACAAAAACCAGAAAACAAACCAACATATAAAGCATCAATAGTGTTGAGTAGGGGAACACACCCCCGGCCCGAAGGGGGCAACTACCCGTCCCGAACTGCCCATAAATAGGCATCTAACCATCTCAACCACCTTCACTTCTCCCAGCTAGAGCCGCATCGCAAGCACAAGCTAAAAAGAATAAACACCCCATAGGATATCAATATGAATAAAAAAAAATTATTTTATTAAAAAAAAGGGGAATAAATACCCCATCCATCCTTTGGTATGTCCTAACTTAGAATTTAAAATGTACATCTTAACCACCGCCAGACATAGTTTGAATCAAATTATTATCAACAGAGGAAAAAAAAGGGGGACAAAACAAAGCTCCAACCGGATTTCCTCCATTTCTTTTACAGAATGATAAATGCATACCCAAGCAACGATATTTATACATACTACAATTGTTTAACTGAGGTTAGTTTGTCCACAAAGTCTCTTGCCTTCTCTGATGTGTCAAAGAGATGCATGGATCCAGCTAAGGTGATCCGAAGCGCTGCCGGATATCTCAGGGAGTACTGAATCCCAAGCTCCTTCAATCTTCTCTTGACACCATCATACAATTTTCGTTTCTGGATCACCGCCCCTGGAAAGTCCTGAAAAAACATGATCTTAGACCCCTCGTAAACTAGGGCCTTTGGATCCTTCCCCTGGAGTCTGGAAGCCTCCATGACTCTCTCCTTATCCCAGTAATGATGGAACCGCACCAGGAGAGGACAAGGGTGTTGACCCAGACCCGACCTCCGCACTGCAACCTGGTGAGCCCTCTCTATCTTCAATTCTCTCATGCCAGTCTCCAAGTCAAGGAATTTTGGAAGCCAATCTTCAACAAATTCCTGCAGCATGAGAGACACTGGAGCCAGCTTATCTTCAATCTGTTTCCCCAGCATCTCGCGAGATTTTGAGAGCTGGTTTGCCAGGTCCTGGAGAGTAATCTGCTCTGAGGCTGCTGCAGGCTGAGCTGCAGGCCCGGCCTCAGATGCTCCTCTTCCCTTTTTAGGCATTTCTGGACAGCTGAAAATACAGGTAAGTCAATTTTTAAATGTTTCTTGGGACTCCACAACCTTTCCAACACCACAAGAAATCCTGATGACCTGGGTTGGGTGGGTTAAAGGACCGTCCTGCTCCTGCTGCGATGCGAAGCTCTGCAGTGTAATCTTCTCAGATCGCCGCCATCTTAGATCCCCTGCCAGCATTTCTTGATTAAATCTATTTTGGTAATGTAGGCCGCTCTACCGACCCTATCTGTGCAATCTCCCAGCCCAGGTATTGGATAGGAGTCAGCTCTGATCACTGAATCAACTTGTTGATAGTTAGTGCTGGGCCTTATGGAACTGTCAGGCATGAAAACAATTGAGCAGCTCTAGCTTCTGTTGCAGGGCTCCATTAGTTGGTGCTCCAGCATGCAGTTAATCTCCTCCTGAATCTGGGCCGGTTTTTCTGGGCCTAGCCAATAGGGATGTTAGTTGATGTGAAGGACCTCTCCTGCAACCACTTTGCGTGGAGCTGGGGTTCATGCAGCCGACCCACCTCTCCATAAGCCCTTCAATGAATTGAGAAGCCCCATGAAACCTGCCTGCTATTTTGCAACTTGGTGGGCAAACAAGGAGTCTCTGTTTGCTAGCATTTCTGTGTCAGTTAGCTAACTAATAGGGGATCTCTATGGGTCTCACCCACATCTCCCTCCAATTTATTCCCACTGCTACTCTTATCCTCTATTTTGGTGGCAGTGAGACGGATTGTCAGATTGTTCTCTGTTTGTCCCTCTATTGGTGATGATATTGTTCTCTCATGATGACATGATACAGCCTTTTTTTTCCCCAATCTGCTATCTCAGTCAGTTAATTTATTTCCCTGAGCTTCTTCCCTATTCTTCCCTGGGTCACTTAACCAGGCATTTAAGGGTTCGCTTGAGATTGGTAGGATCACTAACATGTAGGGCTGAATCTTACATTATTTTGGTTGGATCCCTAATGAGTCCTCTTGCTGTACCTTACCAAATTTGTTGCATTAATTTCCTACCCCGCTCCCTTGATGTCTCTCACGTCTTGCCCCATTTTCTCAGGTACTGTTCCAAGAACAACTCAGCACTCAACAGATATCTGTTGAAAGATCAGAATCCCTTGTATCCATTCTATCTTTAAAAAGCCACTGTGCACCCAGATGAGCACTGGCACCCGGGGCTGCCATGCTCCATCCAGGACACATCTAGAAGATGACAGAAAAGGAAAAGATGGCACCGCAATTCTCCGAGATGTACTTGGAGGACCGGGTCGAGAGGTTAATGCAGAGGATGGCCATCCTCTTCTTGGAGGACATACCACCAGGCCCTAGCAGCCTACTCTGAGGTCAGCACTCGGGTCAATGCCAACTCGGCGGGCTAGGGGAATGGCCGTAGCATTGTAGGAATGACCTTCTCCATTGTACCAGGGTAATGGCAACCTCTTCTTTTTATTGCCTCACACTCAGGCTATCTCTGCTACTGCACCCATATCTACCAATGCTTTCCTACTTTTACGATTGTCTGCAACATCGTCCCTCATGCAGATTTCACCCACTCCGACCCCCCCACATCACTAACCCAACATGCCCTCTGTGCTGCCTCCTCACTTCCTCAGAACACCTCACCAGGACCAACAGTTGTTCCACCCACTTTCATGTCACTTAATCCATCCCCTTCACTCATTACACAAGAACACAGCCCACAACTGGGCAGACTGAGCCCTTATGAGTAGGGGAGTGCCCAACATTATGTTTGTTACTTCATATGAGGACAGAATCCTGATCCTCTCAGAAGAAGTCGAGGATCACTCCCATGGGGTTGCAGAGATGTACATGTCCTGCCAACAGAATAAGGAGCACTCATCATTCCATTGCAACTCTCACTATAATCTTATTGTCAGTCTCACTAAATACACAGTGGCCATGACACCTTTTCTCTGCAGATACAACTAGTGTGGAGAAACACCTCGAAGCCACCTCCTGGAACTGTCAACAGACAATAGATATATAGGTGCAGGAGTAGGCCATTCTGCCCTTCGAGCCTGCACCACCATTCAATATGATCATGACTGATCATCCTTAATCAGTCTCCTGTTCCTACCTTATCTCCATAACCCTTGATTCCACTATCCTTGAGAGCTCTATCCAACTCTTTCTTAAATGAATCCAGAGACTGGGCCTCCACTGCCCTCTGGGGCAGAGCATTCCACACAGCCACCACTCTCTGGGTGAAGACGTTTCTCCTCATCTCTGTCCTAAATGGTCTACCCCGTATTTTTAAGCTGTGTCCTCTGGTTCGGGACTCACCCATCAGTGGAAACATGTTTCCTGCCTCTAAAGTGTCCAATCCTTTAATAATCTTATATGTCTCAATCAGATCCCCTCTCAGTCTTCTAAACTCAAGGGTTTACAAGCACAGTCGCTCCAGTCTTTCAGCGTAAGGTAGTCCCGCCATTCAAGGAATTGACCTCGTGAACCTACGCTGCACTCCCTCAATAGCCAGAATGTCTTTCCTCAAATTTGGAGACAAGAACTGCACACAATACTCCAGGTGTGGTCTCACCAGGGCCCTGTACAGCTGCAGAAGAACCTCTTTGCTTCTATACTCAATCCTCTTGTTATGAAGGCCAGCATGCTATTAGTCTTCTTCACTACTAGCTGTACCTGCATGCTTACTTACATTAACTGGTGTACAAGAACACCCAGATCTCTTTGTACTGCCCCTTTACCTAAATTGATTCCATTTAGGTAGTAATCTGCCTTCCTGTTCTTGCCACCAAAGTGGATAACCATACATTTATGCACATTAAACTGCATCTGCCATGCATCTAACCACTCACCTAACCTGTCCAGGTCACCCTGTAATCTCTTAACATCCTCCTCATATTTCACCCTGCCACTCAGCTTAGTATCATCAGCAGATTTGCTAATGTTATTACTAATATCATCTTCTATATCATTAATATATATTGCAAAAAACTGCGGTCCCAGCACTGATCCCCGCGGTACCCCACTGGTCACTGCCTGCCATTCCGAAATGGAGCCGTTTATCACTACTCTTTATTTCCTGTTAGCCAACCAACTTTCAATCCAAGTTAGTACTTTGCCCCCAGTACCATGCGCCCTAATGTTGTTCACTAACCTCCTATGTGGGACTTTATCAAAAGCTTTCTGAAAGTCCAGGTACACTACATCTACTGGATATCCCTCGTCCATCTTCAGAGTTACATCCTCAAAAAATTCTAGAAGATTAGTCAAGCATGATTTCCCCTTCATAAGTCCATGTTGACTCTGACCTATCCTGTTACTACTATCCAGATGTGTCGTAATTTCATCCTTTATAATATACTCCAGCATCCTTCCCACCACTGAAGTCAGATTAACTGGTCTATAATTTCCTGCTTTCTCTCTCCCACCTTTCTTAAAACGTGGTACTACATTAACCACCCTCCAATCCGCAGGAACTGATCGCAAATCTATCAAACTCTGGAAAATAATCACCAACGCATCCACGATTTCTCCAGCCACCTCCTTCAGTACCCTGGGATGTAGACCATCAGGCCGTGGGGACTTATCAATCTTCAGACATAACAGTCTCTCCAACACCAATTCCTGGCAAATATAAATTCCCTTAAGTTCAGGTCCTTCAGCCACTGTTTCCTCAGGGAGATTGCTGTGTCATCCCCAGTGAATACAGATCTGAAGTACCAATTCAATTCTTCTGCCATTTCTTTGTTCCCCGTAATATATTCCCCTGTTTCTGTCTTCAAGGGCCAAATTTTAGTCTTAACCATTTTTTTGCCTTTCACATACCTAAAAAA
>NC_057732.1:20210702-20220342 GCF_004010195.1 Chiloscyllium plagiosum | reverse complement strand
GCTTCCTTGTCCTCAACTCCTGGAAGTTCACATCGAGGTGGCCTCAAAGGAAATGTCTGTAAAGTTACCTTCTGCACCTCCACCAGCCCCAGATATGGACACCTCTGTGGGTTTGTTAGACCAAACCACAAAGTGTTGGACCACAAACGTGAGAACTTTTCTGCAATGGCTCCTCAGGTGGCCAAGGAGGGAACGCCTTCTGATAGGTTCTGCAACATATGCTCAAAGAAACAATCCTTGATATTCACTGTTACTCTTGCCCAATTATTGTCCAGGCAATACGCAGATTAAAATCATCCATGACAATTATAGTCCCCTCTTTATACACCACTATTATTTCCTGATTTATACTTGGTCCGGCAGTGAGGTAACATTTCAGGGACTCCCATGACTTCTTCCCCTTGCTAGTCCTTATTTCTGCCGAACTATTCCACACCATAATCTGTTGCACTAATGTCACTACTCACCACTGCATTGATACTTTTCTTCATCACCAACATTACTCTGCCTCCTTTTCCTTTTTTGCCCATTTTTCTGGAATGTTGAATACCTTTGAATATTGAGTTCCCAGTCTTATCAATCCTGCAAGCAGCCTCCATAATAGCTATCAAGTCACATTCATTCATTTCTATTTGTGTCATCACCTCATTTATATTGTTACAAACACTGCATGCACTCAAATAAATAGCACTAACCTTTGAATTGCTACCATTATTATTCAGTCTGTTTCTAATTTCTGCTGCATTGTGCTTATATTTTCTGCCCCCTCCTGTCACACTTTATCATTTGCCATTTTACCACCCTGCACCTCTGCTCTCTTATTTCTTATTGAGATTTTAAAATTTCCTTTCACATTAACTCTGCAACAATACTAAATACCATTTGCCAGGTCACTGTGGCTAGCATGGTTCAACGAAGCCTATTCCAACAGATCAGCTCTCTCTTTCTCCAGTACCCATGCATGTGCTCCATGAATTGGAGCACATTTCTCCACACCAATCATTGAGTCATGCACTTACCTCTCTCATTTTATTTAGAGTCATAGAGTCATAGAGATGTACAGAATGGAAACAGACCCTTCGGTCCAACTAGTCCATGCTGAGTAGATATACCAACCCACTCTAGTCCCACCTGCCAACACCCAGCCTATATCCCTCCAAACTCTTTCTATTCATATACTCACCCAGATGCCTTTTAAATGTTGCTATTGCACTAGTCTCCACCACTTCCTCTGGCAGCCCATTTCACACATGCACCACCCTCTACGTGAAAAGGTGTTCTTAGGTCTCTTTTATATCTTTCCCCTCTCACCATAAACCTCTGCCCTCTAGTTCTGGACACCCCTGACACCAGGGAAAAGACTTTGTCTATTTACTCTATCCATGCCTCTAATGATTTTATAAACCTCTATAAGGTCACCCCTCAGACTCCGACACTCCAAGGAAAACAGACATGGCCTATTCAATTTCTCCCTATAGCTCAAATCTTCCAACATCCTTATAAATGTTTTCTGAACCCTTTCAAGTTTCACAACATCTTTCCGATAGGGAGGAGACCAGACTTGCATGCAATATTCCAACAGTGGCCCAACCAATGTCCTGTACAGCCACAACATGACCTTCCAACACCTGTACTCAATATCTGACCAATAAAGGAAATCATACCAAATGCCTTCTTCACTATCCTATCTACCTCTGACTCTACTTTCAAGGAGCTATAATCTGCAATCCAAGGTCTCTTTGTTCAGTAACACTTCCTAGGACCTTACCATTAAGTTAAGATTTGCTTTCCCAAAATGCAGCACCTTGCATTTATCTAAATTAAACTCCATCTGCTATTCCTTAGCCCATTGGCCCATCTGATCAAGATCCTGTTTTAATCTGAGGTAACCCTCTTCATTGTCCACTACACCTCCAATTTTGGTGTCATCTGCAAATTTACTAACTATACCTCTTATGCTCACATCCAAATCATTTATATAAATGATGAAATGTAGTGGACCCAGTACTGATCCTTGTGGCACTCCACTGGTCACAGGCCTCCAGTCTGAAAAACAACCCTCCACCACCACCCTCTGTCTTCTACCTTTGAGCCAGCTGTGTATCCAAATGGCTAGTTCTCCCTGTATTCCATGAGATGTAACCTTGCTAACCAGTCTCCCATGGGGAACCTTGTCGAACGCCTTACTGAAGTCCATATAGATCATGTCTACCGCTCTGCTCTTATCAGTCCTCTTTGTTACTTATTCAAAAATTCAATCAAGTTTGTGAGACATGATTTCCCACACACAAAGCCATGTTGACTATCCCTAATCAGTCCTTGCCATTCCAAATACCTGTACATCCTGTCCCTCAGGATTCCCTCCAACAACTTGCCCACCACGGATGTCAGGCTCACCGGTCTATAGTTCCCTGGCTTGTCTTTACCACTTCTTTAAATAGTGGCACCACGTTAGCCAACCTCCAGTCTTCCGGCACCTCACCTGTGACTATCGATGATATAAATATCTCAGCAAGAGGCCCAGCAATCACTTCCCTAGCTCCCCAATGAGTTCCAGGGTGCACTTGATCAGGTCCTGGGGATTTATCAACTTTTATGCATTTCAAGACTTCAAGCACTTCCTCCTCTGTAATATGGACATTTTTCAAGATGTCACCATTTATTTCCCTACATTCTATATCTTCCCTGTCTTTTGCATTGTAAATACTGATTCAAAATATTCATTTAGTATCCTCCCATCTCCTGTGGCTCCACACAAAAGCCACCTTGCTGATCTTTGAGGGGCCCTATTCTCTCCCTAGTTACCCTTTTGTCCTTAATGTATTTGTAAAAACCCTTTGAATTCTCCTTAATCCTATTTGCCAAAGCTATCTCATGTACCCTTTTTGCCTCCGTGATTTCCCTCAAGTATATTCCCTTTATACTTTTCTAAGAATTCACTCCAAGTATCCTGTCTATACCTGACAAATGCTTCCTTCTTTTTCTTAACTGACCCCTCAATTTCTCTCATCATCCAGCATTCCCTACATCTACCAGCCTTTTCTTTCACCCTAACAGGAATATACTGTCTCTGGACTCTCATTATCTCATATCTGAAGGCTTCCCATTTTCCAGCTGTCGCTTTACCTACTCCATGAAATTTGCACATGGCTCAGGTTGCAATTATTACTTGGTGCTTTTGCTTTTAAGTTTAGTCCCAAACTGCTCATAATCTCTTTGCAGAATGTCTATCCTAGTCCTACCTATATTGCTGGTAGCTACATAGACCTTGACAACTGGATTCTTCCCTTCCCACTCCCAAGTTCCTCTCCAGCCCAGTCCAGAACCTTGGCATCGGTTCGGCAACATAGCCTTCTGGACTCTTTGTCTTAGTTGCAGTGAGCACAATCTATTTCCCTAAATATGCTATTATGGCAAACTTTCTCTTTTCTCTCCCCCCCGCCCCCCCTCCACTAGAATGATGCCCTATTCCATGGTACTTTGGTCAGTTTTTTAACTGCCCTGCAGTCTGTGCTCTCATCCACACCAACGGCAGGAACTTCGTAAGGCTCTTCCAAAACTACATTCTGGATCCCAATACCTGCCACACCCATAGTCACACCCTTCTGCCCCTAACCACAGACAAAATTTGATGTAATTACTTTGACAGTTGTAACAGTCTCCTCAAACACAGTGCCACAGTGACTCTCCTTTCCCTGATGGGTTTCATTGTCCACAGCTCAGAGACGAAGTTTCCAGAGTAGCCAACACTTGTTGCAGATGGTGTAACAGTGGATCACACCTGTGTCTACCACCTCCCACATACTATGTGTAACACATTACCTAACCAGCCATCTCCTTCAATTTAGTTAATGAACTTGTATGTTAAATATTTTAAAAGTAATATTCCTAACTGTACTCCAGCTGTAATGGCACCCCTGACTTAAGTCACTTGGCCAATCAATTCAGGACATGAGGAGATCCCCAGCAACCTTGTGATGTCACATTTCAGATCTAACAGGTAGAGACTGGTTGAAAGGACTCTCTGTTTCTCACACAGGTCTGCTCTCCCAGCATATCTCACTGACTTGCTGCATACTCCTCCCAGACTCGAACGATCACAAACCCTTATTTTAAATCAACCAATAAATAGCAATTATGACATTGAGCTCACAATCAATATTCCCCTTGCACCAAACTGTGGAATCCTAGCAGCTAACCCTGTATAAGAAAGATTATATAGTCCATGAACCATTGTTGAGTTTGGTACACCTCACTGGGCTGCAATCCCAATTCATCAAAGTAACTGCAAGCAAACATGAGAATAATGTCCTTCCCCACAGAGCATGACATCAGGTCTGTCAGAAAAACAAAGACTCGTATGTCCCAACATGAAAACTGCATAAATAAACAGATACCCATATAAAGTTGCCATCTGTGCAGCTCAAAGTGACCAAGTCATCATAGATGGTATTGAGACTTCATCCCTGAATAGAATTACAGGTTGGAATCTCCTTTCCATAAGCAAAAGGATTTTGATACAACTAGAAACATACTCTCTACACTTCACGAATTTGCCAATTAATGGAGCTAATGCACAATGAACCTCAACTTTTTCCCTCTTTCCAATGAAAAATGACCAGATCACTAACTTATGATTTCTATTTCCCCCAAACTGAGCAAAAGTGTTGCAATTAAACCCCACAGATTTCTTTTTAATCATGAGCTACAGAGTAGAAATATCATGACCATCATCCAGGTTATATTGGATCCCTCCCCCTAATTAACCCAAATTATAATTCCAACCTGGATGCATGTCTCTCAGTCAGGAAACCACACCTCCCTCACTGGTCTTGTTTACATCTCTGATTTACAGCATCTGCAGTTCTTTCACTCTTGTTTTAGAGACTAATGCATCCTTTAACTTTGGATACATTTCCTTCCCTACCTGACTGTCACAGCTGATTGTAACGAACCATAAAGTCCCCTTCTCTCTCCTCCCACACTCTTTCTACATTTCAGCTTCATCCTCTGCCCAACTCCTATCTCTCAACTTCTTCTTTTGCCTAATCCTTTAATCTGCTCTTCCTGTTCTAATTCCATTTTCGCCTGCCCTGATTGACTGGAATATTGCTTTTGATCTTGATTCTCCTGATGCCCAATATTACAGTAGAATGCTAAGTGATACATTAAAATGGATACTTTCATGAACGTCATCATTTTCTTGTCACACCTTTGAATCTCCTTTTCACATTGTAGTTGCTATGGCTCTTGCTTTTGTGACACCACTGGATCCAGTTAAAATCCTGAATGATGATTCTGAGCATGTTTGCATGCTTTCATATGGAAAATTTTAGAAATTTTAATTTAAAATTTATTTCATCAACAACCTCTTCATCCAGAACATAACTTTGGCTAGTCTCAACCTGAATCTGTGAATTTAAATTCATTTGAAACATTTTTTTAACCCATTAAGCCAGACCCTCACTCTAACTAAATCTCTTATCTCTCCACTCCCAAACTCTGTGTTTAATCTTTACCAATACATACCTGTTGCTGCCTACCAACCATTTCAGAAACATACCACTGATCTTTTCAGACTCATTTAGAAAATACCATTTTTGTATGCTGTCTGTTTATACCTCAGTCTGGCTCCTTTACTTGAACTGCTCTTTCATAACTCTGCAGGTACAGTATCTTTGCCATGTACACCAATGCCATTATGACACTTTGTGCACATTATTCTAAACCCCTCTGTTAAAGAAAGCAATATCAGATGCAGTGATAACAGTGATAAAGCCACATATTCCCTGAATGGCATTGGATAACAGGACTCCACTTATATTAAAGAAAAGTGTTTTTCACCCAGAGAGGGTGGGAGTGTGGAAATCACTGCCCAAAAGAGTGGGATGTGGCAGAAACTCTTGTTGCATTTAAACTGAACTTGAATGTGCACATGAAAAGCTGAAGAACACCATCCAAGAACTGTAAAGTAGGATTAGTTTAAATGGTTCTGCTTTAGCTGCCCTAAGCAGGTGGAAGCAGGCTTCCTTCTGTGCTGTAAGTTTCTGTGATTGTAAGAATATTTGCATTTTCCAGTGAGGTTTCCCTGTCAGTATTTCAACATTTTCAGTTTGTATGTCCTCATCAGTAAGCTCAGCAACACCACCTCTCGCCTCCAGAGGACACTGTAACCTCACTATGTTACTTGATAGAAGAAAAGAAAAACTGGGAACATTTGACGCCAATTCGGCAACTGAGGTGATTATGTATCGGTTCAGGTGTGGACCCTTCATCAGAACTGGAACATTTTACAGATAAACAGCACTTTAAAAGAAAACAAACAAAAGGAAAGAGGCAAGGAGAAAGACACTTAATAACAGCCGTTAGACAGGGAATAATCGGATTTCAATCAATGAAAGAATGGTAATAAATCTCCCAGCTAGATTGGCCTAATTGGACTTCCCAGAAGGAAATTACAGTAAAACCGGCAAATGACACATAATGTTCAGAAATGTCTCATCTATCTCAAAATCCAGTATGGCCAGTGTGTTCATTTCCAAGTATTTCTATATTTTCATTGAGTTTTCCCTCTGCATTGATAGTAAACTTCCAAATGACAGTGTCCCAGTATACAGTGCTTGGACTTGCAGAAACCTTTTTAGCAAAGCTTATTGTTAATGACTGCTGCAAAATTGGGCTGCAGAAATTTAAAGTAAAGCCTGAAAATGGATAAATAAAATGACTAAAATGGCGAGAGTTAAAAATCACAGAACACCAGGTTATAGTCGAGAGTGTGTTGTTGGAAAAGCACAGCAGGTCAAGCAGCATCCGAGGAGCAGAAGAATTGACATTTCGGGCATAAGCCCTTTATCAGGAATGCCCAAAACATTGAATCTCCTCTTCCTCGGATGCTGCCTGACCTGCTGTGCTTTTCCAGCATCACACTCTCGACTCTGATCTCCAGCATCTGTAGTGCTCACTAACACCAGATTATAGTCCAACAGGTTTATTTGGAAGTATAAGCTTTCAGAGCACTACTCCTTCGTCAGGTAGCTAGTGGGGCCGGAGCATAAGACACAGAATTTATAGTAAAAAATCAAAGTGTCATAAAATTGATACAATGTATTGAACAAACTTAGATTGCTGTCAAGTCTTTAATCACTTAGAATGGGGATGCAAGTTTTGATTCATCAATATGTAAATCCCAGAACTTCTTTCAAGTCACAGTCCCGAGGAATTTACAAAATGTCACATGAACTGACTGCCTACAGCTTGTGCTTTTGAACAAAATAGAATGTATCTGCAAATTCAGCTTCCAGCTCAGCGAGCTAACTTACATCCATACCTTAAGTTTTCTCAGGACTATGATTTGAAAGAAGTTCTGGGACTTATATATTAATGAATCTAAACCTGCATCCCCAGTCTAAGTGATTAAAGACTTGACAGCAATCTAGGTTTGTTCAATACATTGCATCAGTTTTATGACACTTTGATCTCTTACTATAAATTCTGTGTCCTGTGATCCTGCCTCACTAGCAGCCTGACGAAGGAGCTGCACTCTGAAAGCTTGTACTTCCAAATAAACTTATTGGACTATAGCCTGGTGTTGTGTGATTTTCAATTTCGTCCACCCCAGTCTAACACCAGCAACTCCACATCATAAAATAACAGGGATTGGAAAAACTGGGATTGTATGCTTTAAAAGATATCTCTGGAGAGGTATTAGAAAAAACAAATAAATTGTTAAACAGTGTAAAATTCATATATTTAGATTGTTTCAAAGTAATGCAAGATCAGACAAAGGAGATGGCTTAAATTCATGAAGGATAAATAGAGGACCAACGTCATGAAGAACATTAACCTATTAAATGGCACGATGAAAGATATGCAGCCGTTTAGGTTTCAGGATTAACAATCTAATAAGGGACCAATAGCCTGTCTATTTGCATTCCATTTTTCAGTTTCATTTATTTTCAGTTTTGTTCATTTTCAGTTCAACAACATTCAATAATAATGTTGGTCGACATAATTCTCCATTCTATGCAAAACATTCACTAAAAACATTCATTAGGAAATTTCGACCATTGTAGAGGCAAGCCATACTCATGACCTTTCTTTCACATCTTGAAGAAAACAAACAAGACTTAATTATCTGCCTGGAACATCTGAAATGATCTTGAACAGAAAGTTGTTCATTTGGGTTGACATGTAATAATCTTGCTCAGTTTCATGTGAACGAGATTGTATCAAGTGTTACATAACATAGCACTGAAGCAGTAAAGCACTGTCATTCAGTTACAGCTCAAAGCAACTTCTGGAACATTGGATGGAAGCCAAATGTGCTTCAGAAATGAAGAAACTGCACTTATCAAAAGATTACCACTACTTTGAATGCAAATATGAAATGACAAACATCCTAAGTGTAAATCTAAGATAATAAGATATTTCTTATTGACTTTGAAAGCTAATGCGAAATTATGTAATTTATCTCCATAATTACCTGCAACACCAAGTGTTAGAAACAAAACTCACTTATAAATCAGCCGAAGACAAAGCCATGGAAACAAGGACAATTTATCGCGAACTTGCAAGTCTGGGCACCCCGCTAGCCTGGCTAAAAGCGCAAAGACATCAGTTATGCAATCATTTTTATACAGTTTGTGTGTTGCAGGCTCACATCCCCTTTCCCTATTCTTACCTTATCATAATCATTTATTTCATCTCATTCCCTTATTTGGCCTTTACTTGTGACTAACCTTAAGATAATTACTTCACTTGTTTTTCTCTTTCCTTATCTATGTACCAGGCTGTCCTTGGATGTCTGCATTCCTTGTTCTGTCACTATAAGCTTTATTGTTAAAATGCCCTTACTTCTTTTGTGGTCAGCTACAACACTCCATAGTTATTTCCTAGCTTAAAACTATTTTCTTTAAAACTACTTCTTTAAAAGACCTCCTATATTCATTAAAGTCTTAGCCTTAAGTATACTACATGCTACAAGAATTCCAGACCGTTTGTATAATGTCTCACCCCTCCATCTACAGAAATTGCACTCCACTAGCACTTACAACAATTACATTTCTATATCGCCTACAGAAAACTACATTTCTTATTTCCCACACCAAGTAACTATATTTTTTATATGGGTAGGAAGTGGGAGGACTGTTAATGACCGTGGCCCCAGTTTTCCTGTCTTTCCTCAAATTTGGAGACCAGAACTGCACACAGTACTCCAGGTGTGGTCTCACCAGGGCCCTATACAGCTGGAGAAGAACCTCTTTGCTTCTATACTCAATTCCTCTTATTATGAAGGCCAGCATGCTATTAGCCTTCTTCACTACCTGATGTACCTGCATGCTTACCTTCATTGACTGGTGTACAAGAACACCCAGATCTCTCTGTACTGCCCCTTTACCTAAATTGATTTCATTTAGATAGTAATCTGCCTTCCTGTTCTTGCCACCATAGTGGATAATTATACATTTATCCACATTAAACTGCATCTGCCATGCATCTGCCCACTCACCTAACTTGTCCAGGTCACCCTGTAATCTCCTAACATCCTCATCACATTTCACCCTGCCACCCAGCTTTGTATCATCAGCAAATGTTCTAATGTTATTGCTAATACCATCTTCTATATTATTAACATATATTG
>NC_057732.1:20191508-20209525 GCF_004010195.1 Chiloscyllium plagiosum | reverse complement strand
CACATACCTAAAAGAGCTTTTACTATCCTCCTTAATATTCTTGTCCAGTTTACCTTCGTACCTCATTTTTCCTCTGCGTATTTCCTTCTTAGTAATCCTCTGTTGCTCTTTAAAAGCTTCCCAGTCCTCAGTTTTCCCACTTATCTTAGCTATGTTATACTTTTTCTCTTTTAACTTTATATGTTTCTTTACTTCCCTCGTCAGCCACGGCCGCCCATGCCTCCTCCTAGGATCTTTCTTCCTTTTTGGAATGAACTGATCTTGCAACTTCTGCATTATACACAGAAATATCCGCCATTGTTCCTCCACTGTCATCTCTGCTAAGGTATTGCACCATTGAACTTTGGCCAGCTCCTCCCTCATAGCTCCATAATTCCCTTTATTCACTTCCCATTGTACCCTCTCCCTCTCAAATTGCAGATTGAAGCTTATTGTATTATGGTCACTACTTCCCAATGGCTCCTTCACTTCGAGGTCTCTGACCAATTCTGGTTCGTTGCACAAACCAGATCCAGAATTGCCTTCTCCCTGGTCGGCTCCAGCACCAGCTGTTCTAAGAATCCATCTCGGAGGCACTCCACAAAGTCTCTTTCTTGAGGTCCAAAACCATCTTGATTCTCCCAGTCTACCTGCATGTTGAAATCCCCCATAACAGCTGTAGTAACATTTTTGCGACAGACCAATTTCAACTCCTGATTCAACTTACATCCGACATCCAGACTACTATTTGGGGGCCTGTAGATAACTCCCAAGAGGGTCTTTTTACCCTTAGTATTTCTCAGCTCTATCCACACTGACTCTACATCCCCTGATTCTAGGACCCCCACGCAAGGGACTAAATATCATCCCTTACCAACAATGCCACCCCACCCCCTCTGCCCGTCAGTCTGTCCTTACGATAGCACGTGTAGCCTTGAATATTCATTTCCCAGGCCCTGTCCACTTGAAGCCACTACTCAGTTATCCCCACAATATCGTATCTGCCAATTTCCAAAAGAGCCTCAAGCTCATCCATCTTATTTCTAATGCTTTGTGCATTCGTGTATAGTATTTTTAATTTGTTACTGCCCTCACCCTTCCCATCAACTCCTATTTCACTCAACCTTACAGCATGATCCCTTTCTGAGTTTTCTGCTTCATTGATACAGTTGTCTTTCTTGACTTCTCTTGTTCTAACTTTCCCTTCAATTTCCTTCTTAAAACATCCAGTTTGTCCCCTCCCCCCCACTACTTAGTTTAAATGTAGCTGTGTTGCAGTAGCAAACCTGCCTGCCAGAATGCTGGTCCCTAACCTAGGTGCAAACCGTCTCTCTTGTAGAATTTATGCTTACCGCAAAACATACCCCAGTGATCCAAGAATTTAAATCCTTGCTTCCTGCACCAGTTCCCCAGCCACACGTTCAAGTCCATTATCTCCCTGTTTCTGGCCTTACCAGCCCGAGGAACTGGAAGCAAACCGGAGATAACCACCTTGGACATCCTGCTTTTCAGCCTTCTTCCTAGTTCTCCGAAGTCCCGCTGTAGTATGTTCCTCCTCTTCTTCCCAACATCATTTGTGCCAACATGTACCACCACCTCTGGCTCTTCACCTTCATCCTTGAGGATTTCCTGCACTCTGTCGGTGGTGTCTTTAACCCTGGCACCAGGAAGCCTGGCCGCCTCGCGGACTGGCAGTGTCATCTGTCTCTACTGTTTCCAAAAGATTCAACTTGTTCCTGACAGGTACTTCCCCCAGGGTCTCTTGCATCTGTCTCCTCTCTGCCTTCCTCATCGTCTGCTCTCTTCTGCTCTCTTCTGGTATGGTCGGTGTAATAACCTCGCTGAAGGTCTTGTCCAGAAAGATCTCGTTCTCTCGGATGAGCCTAAGGTCCTCGAGTTCTTTCATCAGTGCTGCAATATGCACTGTCAGTAGCTGAACATGCACAGACTTTCCACACTTAAACGAGCCAGACCCACCCGAGTCATTGACCTCCCACATCAAGCACGTAGCACACTGAACCAGCTTGGCAGTCATGTCTTCACCCTCTTCAACTGTGGCATTATCACTTCACTCAACCTTCTTGTCAAAGACTCCTGAGCTAAAGCCTCACTCTTCAATCCACAGGAAATTCCTTGGACCCTCTTTTTGGGGCAAGTCTGTGGACTTTTAATTTAGGTTAGAGGAGGAGGGAGGGAGGGAGGCCCTACTTTGTAGGACCTGGGGTCTCGATCACACCCACTCAAATAACAATCACTTACCTTCCCGACCAGCTTTGCGCTCTGCCTTCACTTCCGCCCAGCTCCCGCCACTCTCTGATGCGAAAAGGATTTAAGGATTTAAAGTTGAAACTTTATTGCTGGAACAGCACAGCAGGTCAGGCAGCATCCAGGGAACAGGAGATTCGACGTTTCGGGCACAGGCCCTTCTTCAGGCATTCCTGAAGAAGGGCCTGTGCCCGAAACGTCGAATCTCCTGTTCCCTGGATGCTGCCTGACCTGCTGTGCTGTTCCAGCAATAAAGTTTCAACTTTGATCTCCAGCATCTGCAGACCTCACTTTCTCCTTTAAGGATTTAAAGAATCAGCAATAATTCTTTCAGGACTAAACTGTTTCCTGAGATGGAAGGGTCAAGAAGAAACCATGATAAAGGAATTAAAAGCAACAAGCTAATTAACTATCCCTAGGAAGGATTTGAAACAACATAAACAATATGTTTCCTGGGAGAGAGGAGGTAACACTGTATGATAACCTGCTGTCCCATGACAAATGGGCAATTAAGATTGCCTGCAGAAAGAACATCCTGAGCTAAAGGGGTTCATTGCAGAAAAGTTGTGTTTTGGACAGGCTGCATGTCACAAGAAACAAGGAAGCTAATCCTGATCAGAAGGCAAGATACAGACTTGATAACGCCAGAATTGTAATCAACTTTGTGGATGAACAGATCTAAAAGATCATCAACAATATTACATGAGAAACTTCACAAGACAAATCTTGTTGTCTTTAGGTGGAGACTTTGTATGTGAAGCATGGGTTAAAACAGCCAAATACTTCAACAGGTGAGTTGAATTTAGAAAGTGCAGAGCTAAAATAAAAATTTGATGCCCTAGAAGTTGCGAATCAGGAAAGAGCAGTTTTCTAATTGGAAAACACAGAATTAAAGGGAAAACATGGTATTAAAAGCCTAGAGATGGCCAATCAGGAGAGGATAGCTTACTTGTCAAGTAATCAAGTTCAATTTGAGACAGCGAACAGAAATGCCAAGCAGGCACAGAGGCAGGTTCAGGAATCAGAGATTAAGATTCAGGAACTGGAAAGCATATGTAAAGGTCTCCAGGCAGCCAGTAAAATACTATATCAAGCATTGACTGAGCAAGAAGTGCAGAATGCTGATCATTCTAAATGCAACCAAGAAATTGAAGCCTTGAAGCTACAATTTTCCCACCAGAGAGAGGTTTTCTGTGCTTTGTATCCTTTGATGAAGGTTCTTTGTATCCACCTATACCAGTGATACAGTCCGAGTCAATGCCCCCAACCAACGTGCATATGCTTCAATTCCCAGAGGCATCTCAACCTCTGGGACCAGGGTTAAGAAAGAGCATTCCCCACAGGTTCCAAAGAATGTTTTCGGGAGCCGAGGGCAAGCAGAAACACTAAAGCAGCCTCTTTTGGTAAACCCGATGAAGCCCTTTTGGACAGTCTGACCAGGATTGCTGTTTGCTGCTACTCACCATCACAGAAGGTGACATGGTCCCAATGAAAATGAGGAGACGCAACTTTTGCTTGTTGCTTAAGCAATTCAATACAGAATGCCTTTCCCAAACTGCAAAATGTTTGGGGTGGCTGGGGATGTCTAGAAGATATTGAGAAGGCAATATTGAGAGCAATAGGATACAATCACAGTGACTGTGTAGACGGACTAAATAAATGTAGACAAAGGAAAGGGGAACTCTAGTGGTGTTTGCCTCCTATTTGTGGGCCCAGTTTATAACTGGTTTTGCAATGTAACTAGACCAGGATGTGGAACATACTTTGTGCTCAGATTGAACCAGCAAACTATTGCATGCAGCAAGTGCCCTGGTCAGGAGAACAGAGACCCCTTGTGGTGAATACAGCCACCGAATCTGACTGATGAACAAGCTGCTCAGAGTCTTATTGTCCAACGAAAGAACGTGTTGGCTATCATAAACGTGATTGTGGATGTGTGACAGGTGAAGTAGAGACAATATTTATTTCTGAAACAAGAAGAAGGGGAGTTAATCAAAGTAATTGATAGTCTGCTTAAGCAGGGAATTTTGTGCACGGTAGCCTCTACTAACAATTCCACTAGTTGGCCAGTTAAGAGTCCAGGTGGCTCCTGAAGGATAACAATTGATGATAGAGTGTTAACTAAAACCACTCCTGTTCATCGCCCGGATCCGACTTTTGTACGCCGCCGCAGAGTGTCTGGTTAAAGTTAACGGATCCCTGACGGCGCCCCTTCGCTTCGGGAGAGGAGTGCATCAAGGCTGCCCCCTGTCCGGCCAGCTGTATTCCCTGTGCGTGGAGCCTTTCCTGCGCCTCTTGCGGAGGAGGTTGTCGGGGCTGGTTCTGCGCGGCGCGGGCACGGGGGTGATCCTCTCGGCCTACGCCGAACAACGTGCTCCTCACTTTCACCGACCCGGCTGACCTGGGGAGGATGCGCGAGTGCCAGGCCGTGTACTCAGCAGCGTCTTCCGCCAGGATCAACTGGACCAAATGTTCCGGACTACTGGTCGGCCCGTGGCGGGTGGACTCTCTGCCAGAGGAGTTACGGGGGTTCAGCTGGAGTACCACCCATCTCCTCTACCTGGGGGTCTACCTCGGCCCGGCTGAGGAATCCTGGTCGGCCAACTGGCAGGAGCTGGAGGCCAAAGTCTCGGCTCCCCTAGGCCGCTGGACAGGACTGCTTCGAGTGCTATCTTACAAGAGTCGAGTGCTGGTCATAAACCAGCTGGTGGCCGCCATGCTGTAGTACCGGCTGGTCACTTTGGTCCTTCCTCCTGGCTTTGTCGCTGACATCCAGAGAACGTTGGTCAACTTCTTCTGGGACAAAAAGATGCACTGGGTCGCTGCGCAGGTTCTGAGTCTCCCTATTGAGGAGGGCGGTCAGTCGCTGGTGTGCGTCCGCACCCAGGTCGCGACGTTCCGTCTTCAGACCTTACGGCGATACCTTTACATCGAGCCTCCTCCTAGGTGGTGCGCCCTGGCGACGTATTTTGTCCGCCAGGTGCGTAGCCTCAACTACGACATGCGTTCGTCGACCGTGACGGTTTGGAGGTTGCCCTCAAGACGCTGCCTGTCTTCTACCAGGACCTGATCACTGTCTGGAACATGGTCGTATCGCGCCGTGCCTACCCTCCGGCTGGGGTAGCGGCTGTCGTCAGGGAGCCGTTGCTCAGGAATCCGCATCTCCGTACTCGCGGGTTCGAGTGGCTGTCGGAGGGGAGGGCCGTGGCGGCAAGGGTGACCAGGGTTGGGAACGTGCTGGGTGCCGGGGGCCTGGGCTGGATGCTGCCGCAGGACATAGCGAGCAGGGCAGCGGTAGATGTCCGGTATGTGGCCACCACCATCCGACGCCTTAAAACGGCGGAAGCTCAGACCCGACGTAGTGCACCCGTTGGAGGACGCTCAGGTGTGCGGTGGGATCCCGTCCACGCTCACCCCAGCCAGGACGGAATTTCACATTGGCCCCAAGGTCCCGTACTTCCCGCGGGAGCCTGTGCCCCACAACCTGAGCCGCCTCCGAAATTTTAATTTTCTTCCCTTCCAGGGGGTAAAAAGGAGGGCCCTATATAGACTGCACATCGTCCACCTCTTCTCCCTCATCCACCGTCCGGACACGCCTTGGCGTGCCCATTTGCCACCGGGCGGTGGGGATCCCCAGTGGAGGGCTCTCTACGCGGGAGTCCTCCCCCTTTCTCTCGGGGATCTGGGGTGGAGGGTGCTGCACGCAGCAGTCCCCTACAACCGCAGATTGCGGTGGTTCACGGACTCCCAGCCCAACTGCTTGTTCTGTGGCGCTGTGGAGTCCGTGGACCACGTCTATATTGGGTGTGGGCGTTTGCACTCCCTTTTTGATTTCCTGAAAAACCTCCTCCTCTGCTTTTGGTTGCACTTCAGTCCCACACTCCTGATCTTTGGGCACCCGGTACGGAGGAGGGAGGGCAGGTCTGAAGACCTCGTGGGTCTGCTCCTGGGCCTGGCCAAACTGGCTATCAACAGGTCCAGGCAGCGGGCTGTGGAGGGGGTCATTAGGGCCGACTGCCTGCCCCTCTTCCGCGGTTACGTTAGGGCTTGGGTGTCCTTGGAGAAAGAGCACGCGGGGTCCACCAACACCCTGGAGTCGTTCAGAGAGAGGTGGGCGCCGCAGGGAGTGGAGTGCATTATTTCCCCCTCCAACTCTATTTTGATTTAGTCCCTACCCTCCTGTTTTGATCACACAGCACTGCCCTTTGATGTGAAGGGCACTGCTTGTCACTGGCCACCCGGGTGTTTTCCTATCTTCCTGGTGGTGGAAATTGAATAAAGATTCGTGCACTTTGTGTCTTTCACTGTGTCTCACAGCTGCACACACACACCATGGGTGCTGAGGGAAAAATAAGCACTACCACAGTTAGGCGGTAGTGTGGGGGGAGAAAAAGAAAAAAAAATAAACAGGAGTGTCTAAAAAATAAAAAAAAAACACTCCTTGAACATCACCCACTGAAGCCTTGAGTGCCGAGACTATGATGAAACAGGCGTCTCGGGCAAACCATTTCACTGTCCTGGATATTAGTAATAGAGTTTGGTCCATTCCTTTAAGGCAGAAATGTCAGCATAAACTTGCTGTTAATTTTCAAGGACAATAGTTCGCTTGAACTTGTTTGCCATCAAGATTCCATAACTGCCCAACCATATTCCATCAAAGATTAGCAAAGGGATTAGAAAGTTTTTTCTAACCCTAACTGCCTAGTACAGTATGTAGATGATTTGTTGCTGCAGGCGGAAGCCAAACACGAAAACCCGGTTCTGCTGAGTTTTTAACTTGTCTCAGATCTAGGATTGAAAGTTAACCCTAAGAAAGCACATATCATGAAGTAGAAAGTCTTTTATTTGGGTATGGTGATGGCACCTGGTAAATTGAAGTGAGACAGCAAATGGATTGATGCTATCTGTAATCTGCTTTTACCTGAGGACATGAGTGACTTAAAATCATTCTTAGGGTTTGGGTGGCATTGTAGCTCAATGGTTAGCACTACTGCCTCACAGCACCAGGAACTTGGGTGGAATTCCAACCGTGAACTGTCTGTGTGGAGTTTGCATATTCTCTCCGTGTCTGCGTGGGTTTCCTCTGGATGCTCTGATTTCCTCCCATAGTCCAAACATTTGCAGGTTAGGTGAATTGGCCCAACTAAGTTGTCCATACTGTCTAGGGATGTGCAGGCAAGGTAGGTTAGTCATGGGAAGTACTGTATAGGGTTATGGGAATAAGGTGGAATGCTTTTTGGAGGGTGAGTGCAGATTCGATGGATTGAATGGCCTCTTTACACACTGTAGGGATTCTATGATTAGTGGAGTAGTGTAAAAATCAAATTGATAACTTAGCCATGAGGCATATCATTGTCATTCCAATGAAAAAGAGTATTTCATAGGAATGGATGGAACAGCACACACAAGATTCAGTGAGTTGAAACACATATTAGTACTACTGGTTCCAGACCCAGAGCTACCTTTTGCGCTGGAAGTAGTAGCCACCGATACCATATTACCAGCTGTGCTATTCCAAAATGGACATCAGCATTTAGATCCTGTCTCTTATACCTCTCGGCTATTAACACCATTAGGACAAGGTTTCTCATTTTGTGAAAAATAATTGGTTGATTGCTTGCTGTTTCTGGGAAGTAGAAAATGTTGCATACATAACTGTCCTTATGGAATATATGGCAGTTACTTTGGCAGTTATATGATTAACTTAATGAAGCAATGCAAGCATTGGATCATGTAACAGATGAGCTCATGCTGAAGATACTGGAAGCACACTATGATAGGCTAATCAAATCATTTGAAAAATGAGCTAATACTAAAGACGATGCTGGTGTACTGTGATAGGTTAAGTGTAAGTAGCAGACTATTGTGGCAGAAGTTGATTAGTGTAGACGGACAAAGCAAGCTAGTATGATTGGTTATGCTAAATATACCAGACAGGCGCGGGAACTAGAAAAGTATTAACAGAAGGGGCCCCAACAATGTGTGGCAGACAGAGGAGATATTTTCTGACTGTCACAGCTTTTGGTTGCAAATAAAAGTTTGACTTTGTGAAGAATTTTCCGCATCTACTGGTAATTCTCTCAGATAATTGAGTGATCTTTCCACAACATCCCTAATCCTTTTACTGTTCTAACAGCACATAACTCTAACCAGTACTGCTGGATGGATGACTTAAAGATGCTGATTAGCCTATTTTGTTTTGTGATTTATTTACTGATCCATTAGTTTGTAATTCATTTATTGACCGTAGTCAGAACAGAATAGCTTGATGGACATCTGTATTACAAGGCTTGTATATTACAGCTGAAAAACAAAAAAAACTTTTGAGCAGACAGTTTGTCGTATCAGGGTGAGCTACATGTTTGTGCTGGAGTTGAAACAAATGAATCTGAAGGTCCATTTTTTCCAAAGACAGGGTGGGGAGAGGATACAGAGGATCAAGGCATTGCTTAATTAAGAGGATTACCAAGTTTCAAGGAAAAACAGGAGATACTACAGACATTTATAGAGCAGTTAATGGCCGAGACATTGGTGCTATAAGTGATCAATTAAATCAATTAATTTCTGAGTAAAAGGGATATTAGGTACAATGAATTATGATAATAATCTTGATACTCAAGCAGAGCACACTACTAATGACACTGCATTTCATACTGTTAACATCCTAGAATTACAACTAGGTGCAATTAACAAATTAAAACAAGCAGAAAAGAGCAGTCAATGTCAAATAAATGTAACATTGTGTAATATACATGGCAATTGGATATTAGATCAATACAGAGAATGTCTTATTGGTAAGAATATGAAGTTCACATTGCTTTGAAAGGGAACATCTAGAAGAAATAAAAAGGATCTTGAGAAAGGCACACAGGTTACATATTAAAGTTCAGCAAAATAGTCAGAAAATTGAGACAAATATTAAAAACATTAAGGACAGTTGGTGGGACTATATCTGGAACTGGAGAACTAACATAAACACAGCTGCCTGAGTTTGTATTATTTCACATCTTGTTATTATTTTGTCTACTTGGATATATCTTGCTTTTATTACTATTATATTACGGGCAGCACGGTGGCACAGTGGTTAGCACTGCTACCTCACAGCGCCAGTGACCCGGGTTCAATTCCCACCTCAAGCAACTGTCTGTGTGGAGTTTGCACATTCTCCCCGTGTTTGCGTGGGTTTCCTCTGGGTGCTCCGGTTTCCTCCCACAGTCCAAAAATGTGCAGGTTAGGTGAATTGGCCATGCTAAATTGCCCGTACTGTTAAGTGAAAGGGTAAATGTAGGGGAATAGGTATGGGTGGGTTGCTCTTCGGAGTGTCAGTGTGGACTTGTTGGGCCAAAGGGCCTGTTTCCACACTGTAAGTAATCTAATCTATGTTTAGCATTGGACAACACGGGCAGCAGCTGAAAATGGAATTAGCTTAGTTAAGATATGATAATCTTAAAACAACAATGGGTATAGCATAGTGTTATTTCACAGCAGTAGTTTATTGTCATTGTTGACATGCTCATTATCCTGTTTTTACTGATCATTATTTTGTAATTCATTTATTGATTATTGGTTCATGCATATCTGTACTGCATAATGAAATGATGCATTTTCCTTAAATTGTAAATATGGTAACAACTCAGTTTGGATATGAACTGATGTGGTGGAAAATGGTTAATTGTACTGGGGTCTGTTCATCATATTAGAAATAATGAATAAAGAGGGACTGTGACACTGTAAACTTCAAGACATTAATAACAGTTCAGGGTTTGAAAGAACTACCAATTTTTTTTTTGGAATAAACTATTTCCTGAGATGAAAGGGACAGGGAGAAGCTGTTAAAAAGGAATTAATACTAGTTTTCCATCCCTGGGAAGAAGTAGTTCAGGCAGCATAAATTTCCTGGGAGAAAGGAGGTAACACTGCTTGATAACCTGCAACCTCATGACAATTGAGCAATATAAGATTGCCTGCAGAAGGAATGCCTTGAGCTAAAGGGGTTAAGTGCAGGAAAATTGTGTTTTGAACAGACAGTTAATACTGAATGTCACAAGGAATAAGGAAACTGTTCCTGCTAAAAAGCAAGATATAGATTTTATAATTCCAGAAGTGTAATCAATGTTGTAGATGAATAGATCTAAAGAATCATCAATAATGTTACATCAGAAATTCCTATAAGAATTCAAATGAGAGATTCTTCAGCATTAGAACTCTGGAGAACAACATTGATTAAATTAGATTACCCACAATGTGGAAACAGGCCCTTCGGCCCAACAAGTCCACACCAACCCTCCGAAGAGCAACCCACCTAGATCCATTCCCCTACACCTGACACTATGGGTAACTTACCCATGGCCAATTCACCTAACCTGCACACCTTTGGACTGTGGGAGGAAACTGGAGCACCTGGAGGAAACCCATGCAGACACAGGGAGAACGTGCAAACTCCACATGAACAGTTGCCCAAGGCGGGAATTGAACCCAGATCTCTGGCGCTGTGAGGCAGCAGTGCTAACCACTGTGCCACCGTGCCGCCGGCCAAGGATCAAGCTCTAGACATCGAGAGGCGGACACTATTGGTTTGAATCGTAGCTGAATTTCACCATTAATTGGGTCATATTTGAGCTATAAGGCTTCACGTGCTTACTTGAGGGATTTTATTGTGATTGCTACATGCAATAAAGTTTACATGATTGTTTGGTGAGATTTCCTAACTAGTAGCCGAATTAACGTTGCTAATTTACACACAATACTTCTTTATTTCAGTTTACATCTGCACATGGATTCTCAAATACAACTCTCTAGAGTAATATCTAAAATCTGTCACTTCACATTGTCTTTCTGGATTGGTGTCTTTCTGTTCCTGGTGCCAATGCCATATGGTGAGCTTCATCCGGAGACTCACTGAAGATGTTACCAGTATGGTGACGGAACATCTGAAAATGAACCTTCCAGCTTAGCGAGCAAGCTTATATCCAGATACCATGATGATTTCCACAAATCTTTCCCTCCTTGTCCTGGTACAGGGGAACATATTTGGTGCACGCTGCCAGCTTAAGTCTGAGTTGTCCTGAAATTCTTCTCACACTAGTTTCATCCCAGTAGGGCATCACATTGAGAGTTTAGTAATTTGACAGAACTACAAGTGCAGGTCTAAGAAGTCTACAGCTGCAGGATCAGCCGTGTGCCTTCAGTTTCCTGGCTATTGCTGTTGGAGAACAGCGCCATGAAAAAATAAGAACTAGGAGCAGGATTAGGCAATCCATCATTTGAGAGGATCATGGCTCATCTCATCTTGGCTTCAACACTTTCCTGTCCACTCTCCATAATTCTTCAACCCATTACTAATTAGAAATCTGAGTATATGTAAGGAGGCGATAGACAAGGTCCCACTATCTCCTGCACTCAAGGGTAGTGAATTCCATAGGTTCATGACCCTTTGAGATAAGTAATTTCTCCTTATCTCTGTTTTAAATCTCCTTAGACCATGACCTCTCATTTTCGATAGTCCAACATGAGAAAAGATCCACTCAATGTCTATTTTGTCAATCTCTTTAGCATCTTATGCACCACACTGGGATCTCCTCTCATTCTTCAAAGGCCTCCCAAGTTAAGGGTCTGTAAATGAAGCTGCAAAAATAAAGAGGTGTTTACCTTTTTTGCTTCTCTTGTTGCTTCACTCTCTGCCTCTCCCAAATCTGAGTCAGATTCCCAGCAAGATCCCTCTCAATACATTGGCTTTTTGGGTTGTTATGGAAACAAACAACCTCTGCTATACAATCAGAAAAATAGAGGCCGGAGGACCAGGGATACCTCTTTCAATCTTATGGCAGGTCTGCCTGTATGTTTGAATTAGGTGCAGAGCCAGGGACAACTGGGTGGAAAATCAAAGGAAATCCAGGATGCATATTGGCTTGTGAGCCCCAATATAATGGATGTGGACTCCATTTCAACGTCACCGAACTTGCCATTAGGAAAACCAATTTCTGGATCCACATTTCTCAAATCTTTCAAAGACTGAGTAACAATAATGTTCTCGAGGCCATGATAGAAGTGCATTTGTTTTGCTTGGTCTCAGGGTTGTATAAAGTAGGCCAGTGAACAGAGTACCAACATTGCAGATCTACACTCAACCATCAGAGATGCAACTCATAAAGTAGCCCTTTAAATAATAATGCCAAATGTCACAACAAAGAAGTTAGTAGCATTTTTATTAGAACTCCACTTTTATGTAAGAATGTAGACTGAGCAGCTAACTCACTGCTCTTCAAGGTTGTTTATTGAGATTAAAAATTAGCAGAGTATTCGTGATAAATTCCCAGTTCCCCCAAACCTTTGTTAGACTATAGGTAGCTTTCCTATAAAGCATGTTTATTGAACACGATTTGGTTGTAACATAATTTGTGAATTGCTGACTTTTTTTTAATATAAAACAGACTCCCGTTTGCTGTTATGTGATTCCATTCTTGGCATTTACCTGAAGAGCAAAACGCAGATCCAAGACCGTCTGTCTGCAAACTGCAAGTTCAGTGTGTTCAGCTAAAACAGGAATGCAAGCAGCTCTGCAAGTCTTGTAACTGAGCCTGAAGATGGTAATTATAGTCTACATTTAGAAACAACTTTACTTCAAACTGGGGGAGAGTCATTGGCAGGGCTGGAGTTCCACATCGGCATCACGTGGGCAGTTGGCTTGTGTGCTTTCTGGTGAAGTGCTTCATGGAAAGGTACAGTGCTGTAGTCAGTGACATTAGTGTTAAATTTACTGTATTATTTCATTAAAATATATGATTTAAAGAATTTACTTAGATTGTGCTATCATTTGTGTTAGGCTAACTGCTACTTTTGTTTCGATTTTTACTGATATGTTTGGTGGTTTGTGCCCAACCCTGTTTTTCCCATAGGCTCCATTATTTATATTGCACGATTTTCTATAACAAGGTGCCACACAGAAACACAACTACCACGTTCTAGGAGAACTACCTGTATTGTTATATAGAACTCTGCCCGTTTCAGAAACTCAAAACGAAGAACATTTGAAGAACCATCGCTTTTGAGCAGTGGGAAATATGATAAAGGAAATGAATAAAACAACTGGCCTCATAATGAAGTGATTCAAGTACAGGAGTAGTTGCAAGGGCTTTGTGAGACCACAAATAGAGTATTGCATGCAGCGTGGCCTCCTGATCTCAGGATGGATACTCAGCTTATAAGGTGAGTGCAATGAAGGTTTACCGGAACTGATTTCTGGGATGGGATGGCAGGACTACTGTTTGAGGGGACACTGAATAGGTTAGAACTATAATCACTGGAGCTTAGATGAATAAGGGGAGGTTATTTTTTAAATTATAGAATCCCTACAGTGTGGAAACAGGCCGTTCAGCCTAACAAGTCCACACCAACCTTCCGAAGAGTAACCCCCAGACCCATTCCCCTACCCTATTACTCTACATTTACCCCTAACTATTGTACCTAAACTACACATTGCTGAACACTATGGACAATGTAGCATGGTCAATTCTTGCACAACTTTGGATTGTGGGAGGAAACCCATGTAAATACAGGGAGAATTTGTAAACCTCGAACAGACAGTCGCCAGAGGCTGTCTAACTACAGAGCTACTGTACAGACTATAAAATTCTAACAGGATTAGACATGGTACATACAGGAAAGATGCTCCAAATAACTGGGGTGCCCAGAACTAGGGGTCACAATCTAAGGATAGAGGGTAGGCCATTTGGGATGGAGATGAGGAGAATTTCTTTACTTAAAGAGTGATGAGCTTGTGGAATTCTCTGCCAGAGACAGCATGTGAGGCTAAAACATTGAATGTTTTCAAGTAGTTAGGTACAATTGTTAATGTTAAAAGGGATCAAAGGGTATGGGGAGAAAACAGGTACAGATTTGGAAGCCTGAATGAACATACTTAATGATGGAGCAGGCTCAAATGGCCATATGGCCTACTCCCTTTCCAATTTTCTATGCTTGTCTGACCTTCTGAAACAAGAGATATGGTTGTGAGCTCAACCTGGGCAGTTTTCTGATGCATTTCTCTCTTACATATTCTCAGTAGTACTTCATGAATCAAAAATCTCTCCTGATCAATTCTTTGACTTTCACTGCAGGATTTTTTTTCTCCTATGTTTACTATAAGTGTTTGCGTTTTATACACTCCAAGTTAAATATCCAGGCATAGGCAAGTTCCAAGGAACTTTCTAGTTCAAGTTTTATTTCCACCAACCGAAAATACATTCAGAAACATTTTGTAGTTATAGAAAGCCTTTTTAATCCATTTCCCTAACCAAATCTCAGGAAGATGTTAATTCCTGTCCAAAGACTCCCCAGTTTAAAAGTACAGCCCGGCACTGAGTTCTGTGGACAGAAAAAAGATAAGTATAGATTTGATGTTGCTTATCCCATGACAATATTCCCAACTCTCTCCCGTTTCACCTTCTGCCTCTGATGTACACTCAGAATCTTCCAATTCCATCTGTCATCATTTCCTTGTACCATTCATGTATACAAGTCACTAATGTAATTTAATGTAGTTAACATTTAAACAGCTCTCCAAAGAACCCGAAGTCACAGAATGAAACAACAGTTGGCTTAAGTGACCATCAGTTGAACTGAGTTCAATAGCTTTTCATTGGTATCATATCAGAAATTCCAAAAACAAAAAACAGTCATTGCTTTGGTTAGTTAACCTGAGACTTGAAACATTTTCAAGTCTTGAACTGGAAACCGATCTTCCAATTCAAACCATCATACCCAAAAATGTCCCATCTAATGTTGCAGAGTCTATTGAAACAGCAAAGGACTGGCATTTAGTTCTTGCTGATCAGAAGAATGTCGCCAGGGTAGTCAAAAGCCAGATGCGCTTTGCAGATGGGAAGAAATTAGGTAAAGAGAAGGATGCCTCCATAACTAAATACTAGGTCAGAGACTCGCCAGCACATACAAGGTCTGAACTGTGTGGTTTTTCAATGATTTCATTTTGCTACCCCTCATCTAGCAGCCATTTGGAGTTCAATCAATTCCGTTCTGAAATTTTTAAATATTTAACTGCATGTACATCACAGCCTTTAGCCCGCTAGCTCAGCTACTGCCTTTATTTAGGTTGTAATATCCAGCTAATGTCTGGTTTTGGGAGAGAGAAGTATATTGTGGTATTTCAGGTAGCAGCTCTGTGCAGCGTACTGATGTCATGAAGCTATTAGAGGGGTAACGGAAAGGATTTTGTGCATTGATGCAGTGTCATGATGTCATCACCATAAATATTCTGCTTTTAATACCATGCTAACATTTGGCAGTGCAACAGATATCTGGCAGCTGGGAAGAGCTAAAGAAAAACAACTTCATGCTGATATGATCACAGACTACAAGAGAAATGAGCTACTGAAACCACCAAAGATTAATGTTTTAAAAATGACCTTACCATTTAAACACAGATGGCAATAAAAGGTTCCCATGTGCAGAATTAATCAGCTTTTAATTTAAATCATTTGCTCATCAGGAGCAGAAACTCATAGCTGGCAGTGAGTGTAAAATGTGAGATGTCAGTGTGAAGCATGCATTTTAAGATGCATTTACTGACCTTGAATATTCATGTGAGTTCATTGAACCAGCACCTGCTGCAGCCAGAATACATCACCCTCCCTTATCCCTCTGTGTTGCTGGCCACTTTGGCATTGGCACTCAATAGCAAGCAAGCAATTTACTAACCAGCTTAGATAAAAGCAAAATGTTGCAGGTGTTGGAAATTTGAAATAAATCAATATACTGGTAGCATCTGTGAAAAAAGGAGTTAATGCTGAGTCCAGTTTGGAATACAATTCTGAAGAAGAATCATACTGGACTTGCAATTTAAACTCTGTTTCTCTCTCCAGAGATGCTGCCAGATCGACTGGATTTCTCCAGCACTTTTTGCTTTTATTTACAAGTTTAACATGGCTTCATACGGAAATAATTCAAAGCAGAAGGCAGAATGAATGTGGACAGTTAATGATGGTGACACAATTACATATCAGTGTATTTAGTATTACAGTGGTGGAAAGGACGATGGATGAGGACTTGCCATCTGAGGTAGTTTGGGCTGAGGTTATGAATTGGAAAGGTGAGGTCACCCTGTTAGGAGTCTTTTACAGGCCTCCTAATAGTCCTAGAATCATTGAAGAAAGGATAGGGAAGGTGATTCAGGAGATGAGTGACAGTAATAGGGTGGTTGTTATGGGGGACTTTAACTTTCCTGATATTGATTGGGAAAGCTATAGCTCAAGTTCGTTAGATGGGTCAGTGTTTGTTCAATGTGTGCAGGAGAGTTTCCTGACACAATATGTAGACAGGCCAACAAGAAGTGAGGCCATACTGGATTTGGTTCTGGGTAACGAACCAGGCCAGGTGTTAGAATTAAAGGTAGGTGAGCACTTTGGGGATAGTGACCATAATTCGGTGATTTTTACACTCGTGATGGAGAGGGATAAGTGTGTACTACAGGGCAAGAATTATAGCTGGGGTAAGGGAAATTATGATGCGGTGAGGCATGACTTAGGATGTGTGGCTTGGAAAAGTAGACTCCAAGGCAAGAGTGTAAATGATATGTGGAACTTGTTCAAAGGGCAACTATTGAGTGTCCTTGATAATTATGTACCTGTCAGGCAGGGAGGAAAGGGTCATGCGAGGGAGCCGTGGTTTAATAAGGAATTGGAATCCCTTGTTAAATGGAAGAGGGCAGCCTATCTCAAGATGAGACGTGAAGGTACAATTGGGGCGATTGAGAGTTATAGGGTAGCCAGGAAGGACCTGAAGAGAGAGCTAAAAGCAGCAAGGAGGGGACATGAAAGGTCCTTAGTCGGTAGGATTAGGGAAAACCCTAAGGCTTTCTATAGATATGTTAGGAATAAAAGAATGACTAGGGTAGGAATAGGTCCAGTCAAGGATAGTAGGGGGAAGTTGCGTGTGGAGGCGGAAGAGATTGGGGAGACACTGAATGAATACTTTTCTTCAGTATTCACTCAGGAACAGGGCATTGTTGTCGATGAAAATACTGAGGCACAAATAAGTAGAATGGATGGCTTTGAGGTATGTAGAGAAGAGGTATTGGAAATCCTGGAAAAGGTGAAAATAGATAAGTCCCCTGGGCCTGATGGCATTTATCCTAGGATTCTCTGGGAAGCAAGGGAGGAGATTGCAGAGCCATTGGCCTTAATTTTTATGTCCTCTTTGTCTACAGGAGTAGTCCCAGAAGACTGGAGGATAGCAAATGTGGTTCCCTTGTTCAAAAAGGGGAGTAGGGATAGCCCTAGTAACTATAGGCCGGTGAGTCTCACTTCTGTTGTGGGCAAAGTCTTAGAGAGAATTGTAAGGGATAGGATTTATGCACATCTAGATAGGAATAATGTGATCAAGGATAGTCAGCATGGTTTTGTGAAGGGCAAGTCATGCCTCACAAACCTTATTGAATTCTTTGAAAAGGTGACAAAGGAGGTTGATGAGGGGAAAGCGGTAGATGTGGTATATATGGATTTTAGTAAGGCGTTCGATAAGGTCCCCCATGGTAGGCTACTGCAGAAAATACGGAGATATGGCACTGAGGGTGAGTTGGAGGTTTGGATTAGGAATTGGCTAGATGGAAGAAGACAGAGGGTAGTAGTTGATGGCAAAGTTTCTTCATGGAGTGCCGTCAATAGCGGTGTTCCGCAAGGATCTGTTTTGGGACCATTGCTGTTTGTCATTTTTATAAATGACCTGGAAGAGGGGTTAGAAGGTTGGGTAAGCAAGTTTGC
>NC_057732.1:20175778-20191344 GCF_004010195.1 Chiloscyllium plagiosum | reverse complement strand
CCCATCCAGATGCCTTTTAAATGTTGTAATTGTACCAGCCTCCACCACTTCCTCTGGCAGCTCATTCCATACACGCACCACCCTCTGCATGAAAAAGTTGCTCCTTTGCAGATGGGGTACTGGGCTAATAGATGGGGTACTGGGCTAATGGTCGGATACTTGGTAGTGTGGATGAGCAGAGGGATCTTGGTGTCCATGTACACAGATCTCTGAAAGTTGCCACCCAGGTAAATAGTGCGGTGAGGAAGGCATATGGCGTACTGGCTTTTATTGGTAGAGGAATTGAGTTCGGGAGTCCTGAGGTCATGATGCAGTTGTATAAGACTCTGGTGCGGCCGCATCTGGAATATTGTGTGCAGTTTTGGTTGCCATACTATAGGAAGGATGTGGAGGCACTGGAACGGGTGCAGAGGAGGTTTACCAGGATGTTGCCTGGTATGGAAGGAAGATCGTATGAGGAAAGACTGAGACACTTGGGGCTGTTTTCATTAGAGAAAATAAGGTTTAGGGGTGACTTGATTGAGGTGTACAAGATGATTAGGGGTTTAGATAGGGTTGACCATGAGAACCTTTTTCCACGTATGGAGTCAGCTATTACGAGGGGGCATAGCTTTAAATTAAGGGGGGGTAGATATAGGGCTGTAGTTAGGGGTAGGTTCTTCACTCAGCGAGTCGTAAGTTCATGGAATGCCCTGCCAGTAGCAGTGGTGGACTCTCCCTCTTTATGGGCATTTAAGCGGGCATTGGATAGGTATATGGAGGATAGTGGGTTAGTATAGGTTAGGTGGGCTTGGATCGGCGCAACATCAAGGGCCAAAGGGCCTGTACTGCGCTGTATTCTTCTATGTTCTATGTTCTATATCACAATACTCATTCGGGTTTCAAAGGCTGTCCAAGTTAGCCTCCAGGATCCCAGACCAAAACCTAGTCTGTATTAACCATGACCTTTCATTGGAAATAAAAGCTACACTAAGCCATTTGTATTTCAACATTGATGAAAGCAATTAAAAGTGTCAAGCAGAAAAATACTATCTCGGACTGGAATATTGCTACTAGAGAAACATCAATCTCACAATATCATAGCCAATGGTGCCCTACCAAGTGAAACATAAAATGTTATTATTCAGCTATAGTCATGGATTAATAAAAGGTTGTACTACCTCATTAGATAAGGGTCTTCATAAGAACCACACACAGAGGAAGTCTCCGATTAAATTCAGCAACATGTGACATTCTCATAGGCTCCCTGGACTGCTGAGGAAGTCAAATTTATGTCTACCATTGAACCAAGCAATATTAACGCTCTTTTTGGGAACCATGTATCAAGACACAACTCCACAGATAAGTTTATTGAATGTGGTGGATTAAAATCTGTCCTTTTTTTTGGCTATGGGGGTTGCAATTCACTATCAAATCAAAGTGGATAGAACACAATTTTCACCTAATCATCTTATAAGATGGAATGAAGCATTGGGCTGACATACTCCAGTGATATCCCTTTACTCTCCATCCTGTTTGTAACTCGTGTTCAGCTGAGGACCCTCGCACCATTTTTTAGCAATTAAAGGTCGGGTATCCATTACCAAATCTGAAAATCGAAAAGACCTAAAAACTGAAGGTCATTTGAAAGCAGACCTGAATGGAGCTGAAGGCACACTGAGTTTGAGCGCAGTGGGAGAAAAGAACTTTGCTTGACCTGAACTGATCTAAAAGTGAGTTTCTTCTTCTAAAAGCCTGAGCAAACCCATATGTTTTCATCAGTAGAATTTCACTGCGTATCTAGTGTCCTGACATTTTCAATATTGAAAAAAAATGATTCTACACCTTGCTTCTGCACATTGCTTTCTCTATCGTTTAACTCAAGTTAGAAAAAGAGTAGTTACCCACTCAGAACTCCATCATTTCAGATTTTGCAAGTGAAAGAAGTATTTGCCTAAAGTAGACCAAGAGCCAAGTACATCTACAAATTGATAAAGTCAGAATCATACAGCATGGAAACAGACCCTTCTGTCCCATTTGTCCACACCAACCATGTTCCCAAACTAAACTAATGCCACTTGCCTGCATTTGGCCCATATCCCACCAAAGCTTTCCTAGTCGTGTTCTTATCTAAATTCTTTTTAAATGTTGTAGCTCTGCCTGCATCCATCATTTCCTCTGGCAGTTCATTTCACACATGAACCATTCTCTGTGTAAAAAAGTTGCCCCTCATGTTCTTTATAAAACTTTCTCTTCTCACCTTAAAAATATGCCCCCTCATTTTGAACTCTCCCACCCTGGGGAAAAGACTCCTGTCATTCACCATATCTATACCCCTCATAATTTTATAAACCTCTATAAGGTCACCTCTCAATGTTGTATGCTCCAGTAAGAAAAAAGTCCCAGCCTATCTAATCTATTTTTAGAACTCAAAGCCTTCACTCCCAGCAACGTCCTGGTAAATCTTTTCTAAACCCTCTCCAATTTAATAATATCCTTCCTGTAGCAGGGGGATTCCAACTGCGCACAGTACTCCAGAAGAGGTCTCACCAACATCCTGTACAACCTTAACAGGACATCCCAACTCCTACACTCAAAGGTCTGAGCAATGAATGTAAGCACGCTAAATGCCTTCTTAACCACCTTGTCAACCTGTGATGCAAATTTCAAAGAATTATGTTCTTGACCCTCTAGGTCCCTGTTCTGGAACACTACCCAAGACCCTACCATTAAATGTATAAGTCCTGTCTGGGTTTGTTTTACCAAAATGCAATACCCTTGCATTTATCCAAATTTAACTCCATCTGCCACTCCTCAACTCATTGAACCAATTAATCAAGATATCTTTGTAATCCTACATAGCTTTCTTCACTGTCCACTACACCATAAACTTTGGTGTTATCCACAAACTTACTAACCATGCCTCCTTTATCCACCTTTATGTTTTCTAAGACCTCCAGCATAGAGTCTAGAGATGTACAGCACAGAAACAGACCTTTCAGTCCAACTTGTCCATGCTGACCAGGCATCCTAAATTAATCTAGTCTCATCTGCTGGCATTTGGCCCATATCCCTTCAACCGTTCCTTTTCATTTACCCATCCACATTCCTTTTAAATGTTGTAATTGTACCAGCCTCCGGCAGTTCATTCCATACACACACTACTGTCTGCGTGAGAAAGTTGTCACATAGTTCCCTTTTAATTTTTTTCCCTCTCACTTTAAACCACATCCTCTTCTGTAATGTGAACTGTTTCAAAACATCAATACTTATTTCCCCTGATTATCCTTAACTTTATCTGCAAAGGCTATCTCATATCCCATTTTTGCTCTCCTGGTTTCCCTCTTAAAAATGCTCTTATATTCTTTATACTTTTCAAGAGATGCATTTGTCTATATCTAATATATGATTCTTTCATATTCTTGACTAGAACCTATCTTTATTCATCCATTGTACCCTACTCTTACCAACCTTACCCTTCATTCTTACAGGATCGTAATGATTCTGAACTCTCGTTATGACACTTTTGAAAGGCTCCCGCTTGTCAATTGTCCCTTTACCTGTGAACAGTCTACTCCAATCAACGTTTGAAAGTTCTAGTCTCATATCATTAAAATTCACCTCATTCCCATTAAGAATATTAACTTTTATGGAAGGCTTATCCTTTTCCATAACTATGTTAAAACTAATAGAATTATAATCACTAGTCCCAAAGTGTTCCCCTTCTAACACCCTGCCCTGCCTTATTTCTCGAGGAGGTCAAGTTTGCTCTTTCTCTAATAGATACATTTACATATAGATAAAGAAACTTTTCTTGACCATATTTAATAAATTCCTCACCAAGCTTTTAACACTATGGCAGGCCCAGGCAATGTTTGGAAAATTAAAATTCAATTTCTCTACATATTTGCTCCTCAATTGCCATTTGACTGTCAGGGACCTAGAGCAATTGATGTCCTATCACTTTAGTAGGAATGATGCTACTTGAAACCAGGCTGTAATTTGCAACTTAAGCAGGGGAATGGAAACAGCTCTTTAGCTGTAGGCAGAAACAGATTTGGAATGGAGACACTCCTGACCGGTCAGGGTGTATTCAAAAACAGAAAATATCCTTTATCTGAAATAAACAGTCGGTCCTGAGACTTTCAGATAAAGGATATCCGACTGCATTGTGAAAAATCTTACAATCAAATAAATTCAATGATGACAAATCCTGGCCTGAGTAGTGCTGCCCAATCACCAAGAATAAAATTTTGACTAGGAGCCATGAGGAAATCATGTGTTTTACAGACACACATGGATTATGGAAATAAAAGTTACTCCCAGATTCAGTGTATGAATTGATTAGGTTCAGTATGTAGAGTCATAGAGATGTACAGTACAGAAACAGACCCTTCGGTCCAATTCGTCCATGCTGACCAGATATTCCAACACAATCTAGTCTCACCTGCCAGCACCCGGTCCATATCCCTCTAAATCCTTCCTATTCATAGACCCATCCAGATGCCTTTTAAATATTGCAATTGTACTAGTCTCCACTGCTCCCTCTGGCATACATGTACCATTTTCTGTGTGAAAAAGTTGTCCCGAGGTCTCTTTTATATCTTCCCCCTCTCACCCTAAATCTATGCCCTCAAGTTCTGGATTTCCCCACCCCAGGGAAAAGACTTTGTCTATTTATTCTATCGACATGCCTCATAATTTTATAAACCTCTGCAAAGGTCACCCCTCAGCCTTCGATGTTCCAGGGAAAACAGCCCTAGCCTATTCAACCTCTCCCTATAGCTCACATCCTGCAAACCTGGCAACATCCTTGTAAATCTTTTCTGAACCCTTTCAAGTTTCATACCATCTTTCCGATAGGAAGACCAGAATTGCATGCAAAATTCCAAAAGTGGCCAACCAATATCCTATACAGCCGCAACATGACCTCCCAACTCCTGTACTCAATACTCTGACCAATAAAGGAAAGCATACCTTCTTCACTATCCTATTTACCTGCAACTCCACTTTCAAGGAGGTATGAACGTGCACTCCAAGGTCTCTTTGTTCAGCAACACTCCTTAAGACCTTACCATTAAGTGCATTAGTCCTGCTAACATTTCCTTTCCCAAAATGCAGCACCTCACATTTATCTGAATTAAACTCCATCTGCTACTTCTCAGTCCATGGCCCATCTAATCAAGATCCCATTGTAATTGGAGATAACTTTTTTTTACTGCACACTACACCTCCAATTTTGGTGTCATCTGCAAACTTACTAACTATACCTCTTATGCTCACATCCAATGATGACAAGTAGTGAACCCAGCACCGATCCTTGTGGAACACCACTGGTCACAGGCCTCCAGTCTGAAAAACAACTCTCCACCACCACCCTAAGTCTTCTACCTTTGAGACAGTTCTGTATCCAATTGGCCAGTTCTCCCTCTATTCCATGAGATGTAACCTTGCTAATCAGTCTCCCATGAGGAACCTTGTTGAACGCCTTACTGAAGTCCATATAGATCACATCTACTGCTCTGCCCTCAATCCTCTTTGTTACTTCTTCAAAAAAACTCAAACAAGCTTGAGAGACATGATTTCCCACACACAAAGCCATGTTGACTATCCCTAATCAGTCCTTGCCTTTCCAAATACATGCTGAAAAATATGTTGCTGGAAAAGCACAGCAGGTCAGGCAGCATCCAAGGAGCAGGAGAATCGACGTTTCGGGCATAAGCCCTTCTTCAGCCCAAATATATGTACATCCTGTCCCTCAGGATTCCCTCCAACAACTTGCCCACCACCAACGTTAGGCTCCCTGGTCTATAGTTCCCTGGCTTGTCCTTACCACCCTTCTTAAACAGCAGCAACACGTTAGCCAACCTCCAGTCTTCTGACACCTCACATGTGATTATCGGTGATACAAATATCTCAGTAAGAGGCCCAGCAATCACTTCACTAGCTTCCCACAGAGTTCTAAGGTACACCTGATCAGGTCCCGGGGATTTATCTACTTTTATGTGTTTCAAGAATCCAGCACTTCATCCTCTGTAATATGGACATTTTTCAAGGTGTCACCATTTATTTCCCCACATTCCATGTCATCCATCTCCTTTTCCACAGTAAATACTGATGCAAAATACTCGTTTAGTATCTCCCCCATCTCCTGCGGCTCCACACAAAGGCTGCCTTGCTAGTCTTTGAGGGGCCCTATTCTCTCCCTAGTTACCCTTTTGTCCTTAATGTATTTGTAAAAACCCTTTGGATCCTCCTTAACCCTATTTGCCAAAGCTATCTCATGTCCCTTTTTGCCCTCCTGATTTCTCTCAAGTACTGCCTTCTCCCCAGACCAACAATACAACCCTGCCTCCCAAAACAGTATTAAATGAAGTCATTAAAAGTATACTGAAATGAACATGATTTATGTTCTGCCACTTCCATTTTTTGCATTCCAGACCCCATCATCTCCAAATCTCCTCTATAACTGTGATCAACTACTATGAACATCATTGTAGACGATCCATAGCAAGTTAAATATTTAAGCAGTGAGTTCTTGTATAATATCTGGAGAGCAGCTCTGCCAGCTATAAATCAACTTTAAATGATACATGACTCAGCTGTTTTCTCAATAACTATGTGGTGGAATTTACACCTCGTCTACTGGCACATTTTCAAAGTGGTTGGGTGGAAGGAGGGGTGTCACATGAAATGACTGGCAGGCACCAAATTCCCTTCTTAGGAGATGGTTCAAATTAATTCAGTTCATTCGCTAAAGTGGAGGGTCAGCAGGTCACCTCATCTCTTATGACCAGGAACTAGCCTGTTTATCTCTCCAGCCCTGAAAAAATGCTAGGTTGGCTGGCACCAAAAATGACAGTCACCCTGCCTGCATTGCCCACCATCCTCCTCCAATGCTTTGCCATTGTCATCTTGCTGGAACACAGACTCGATTCTCATCTTCCTTTCCAGGGCATCACTTGCAAGCCTTTTCTTCCTGCTCCTCTACCATTACCCTGACTTTCCCTGAGGATCTATCCTTAGCCCCTTCTTATTTCTGATATAATTACTGCCCCTTGATGACATCTGTAATGGAACCTTTTTCCTTGGATGGTGATGGCTAGCATGAGGGGACACAGCTTTAAAATGAGATGTGATAGATATAGGTCAGATGTCAGAGATAGGTTCATTATTCAGAGTATTCTGTGGAATGCCTGCCTGCAACAGTAGGTGATTCGCTAACTATAAGGGCATTTAAATGGTCATTCGATAAATATATGGATGATAATGGAATAATGTAGTCCAGATGGGCTTCAGATAATTGCGCTGACCTGTGAAACTTGAGGGCCAAATGGCCTGTACTGCACTATAACATTCTATGTTCTCTGTTCGAAGGCATTGCATTTATGTTGCCGTCAACCAGTTCTGGCCCAACACAACCTCTCCCTTCACCTCCACTGTTAACATCATTAGGCCACTCTTCAAACATTCAATGCTGGATGAGTAGAAATTTACTCTGAGTAAATATTGAAGCCATCATCTTCAGTTCTCACCCCAAACGTGTTCACAAATGCTATCCATCTTAATGACCACAATCAAAGCCCAAACGTGTTTGCAAACTTGTCATACTTGACCTTGAGGGGATTTCTGGATATGTATTTACACAACTCAGGTTGCTTACATCCACCTCCATAATATTCCTCAACTTTATTCTGCCTCAGCTCATTTGAATGTAACCATGACTTTGTTACCTCTAACTTTAACCATTTCACCACAGTCTTGGCTGGTCTTCCAACCTTCTAACTTTCATAAATGATGTTCATCCAAAATGCTGCTGCTTTTGTCTTAGCTTTGACTAGGTCCTCATCCTCTAACATCCAAGTGCTTGTTGATCTACATTGATTTTGTTACACCTAGATTTTAAAATTTTCTGCCTGATTGTGAACCCCCGTATGCCTTTTCTTCTCCAGTCATTAAAGGTTCATTGAAGCCTCCTCCAGTTCCACAATCCTCTGACAATATCCACATTCATCTAATTCTAGACTGTTGGAGTACCTTTGATTTTCATTGTTCCACCAATGGTGGTTGAGCTATCAGTTTACAATCTCTATCCTCTTTGCACATTTTCAGTGCATTCACTCACTCGCTTCTGCCACTGTTGATGCCCTTCTTGTTGACTGTCAACCAGTACAGTCTGCTCTCACACTTGCTGAGATGAAATCAACAGTGAAATCTTCCATACCCAGAGCTCAGAGGTTGTCCTCCAATGCCACCTCAAGTTTTATTTCATTGAATGTCAACACCCTTCTGTATGTAGTTAATGTTCTCTTTGCATAGCACTGGTGGGGTTTTATTTCTCCCGCGGATGTCAAGTGCATGACCAGCTGGCATGTTGAGTTCCAAAACTGCACTGCTGGCTACAAATCAGTTGATGCCGTGTTTTAGTGGCTGCCTATTGTACATGTAAGCCAATGCCTTTACCAATGAACACCCCATAAGATTGACCAGCACCACAGACACTTTAGAAAACAGCTGCTTTGGAATTCATAGTGACTAAAATTAAAACAACACTTGGCAGTAGCAATGTGTCATCCCGGGTGTCTGACAAGCAAGGCACTGAATGTTCCCACCAGCAGGTTAAATTCAAGATATTGCGCTTACAACACATCATCTTGTTTCATAAATATCACATATTGGAGAACAGGACAAACAAAATTATCCTGTTAGTACTGTGGATTTTGTAGCTCCTAATTGTAGATAACTAGAAATTAAAATATTACAGACCATCTAAAACATTATACTGTCCACTATTTTAACATTGGTATTAAACCAGCTGGTTTTAAACCTATTAAATGTTTCCAGCAAGCAAGTGGACTGATTTATAATGAGTATTAATCAACTAATATTTATAGGAATAATCAATTTATGCATTCTACCAAATGTGAAAATTATTTGGAACCATTTTACAAAGAAAATTTCAGTAACAGCTGATCATGAAACTTGATCTGGATCCTAAATTAAGTATAGTATATAATAACTTTGACTTAACTGAAAAAAATTGTTAGAAAGTTTATAATTAGTAAAACTTAAGCTTCATAAATTCACTGTTTTCAGAATGATTTAAAACAACCAAAAAATAAATTTCACATAACTCAAAAATTCAATATTCTTTAATTAGAACATTTAAAAAATAATCCGTGACAGTAAATTCAATACAAAATCAGAGTAGAACCAAAGTTGAAGCTTCTGGAAGGAATGAACTTAACCAGCTTGTCCTTTTATTTTAAACTGCATTAAAAAGTGAAAAATCTGACAACCACTTCCCCAAATTCTTTACACAGAAAATGAAGTAGTAAATGATTTTCAGACGTCAATCTCACTGTGTACAACATACATCAATGTGGGATTTACCCAACTAACAGTTCACCAGAGAAACCCCCAAGTGATTAACACTCTTAATTGTCTCAAGCACAAATGGGATACAAACATTTCTGTGAAATATTAATCCATATTTTAAAACACACACTTAACTTCTCCAAAGGTGACCCACATGCTTCTATCAGCACGTGAACTATTGTTTTCCAGGGTACTTAATAAAACAGAGCACAAACTGCTTTTACTGGAGTTTAGTCAGTCTGTTTAATATTCAAAGAAAACTCTAATCTCTAGTTTTATTCAAGACTTAACTTTGTTTTACTTCTATCTTCATTGTTTTCAAAATTCCTGTTTCTAGTCATATTCTCTATCCATCGTCATTTCAAGACTTCAAGTTATTTATGCTTGCGATTTTCTTATCTTGAATGAAAATAAATTCAGCTCAAAATTCTCATTAGAGGCTTTATGACTTTAAGCCCTAGAATAAGACTAAATTATGTGCTTTGAAGTCTCTCCAATGTCATTTGGAAGTTGGTGCACTCAGAATTGTATACAATATTGTAAATCACATCTTAACAATAGGTCACACAGGTTTAAAACTGACTGTTTTACATGCATCAACATACCTATTGATAACATCACAGATTGACTGAATCCTTTCAAATTGTGACTGAAAAGGCATATTCTTATCTTTTCAATGTTATGAGCTAAGGAGCTCATGAACAACAAATCAAATATAAAACTAGACATAACTTATTACAAATGCATATTGGTTATCATGCTTAGGTGGATTATATTGCTATGAAGTTCAAAATTACATGAAAGAGATATAGTTCTTGTTAGCTGTCTCGCAATAGTTTTTATTGATAGCCAATTTTTTTTTTGTTTTTACAAAGCCTTCTTAGAAAAATAGCACCCAATTAGGTGGATTAGGCTCCAGAATTAGACTATAAAACATCAATCAGAATTCAGTTAAGAATACAGTGCTCAGTTGGATCTCGATGCTTCTAAAAAATCAGACCCCTGGCATTCTATTTTGTGGGTAAACTAGATATAAAAACCAAACCAAACAGATCCCATTTAACTAGTCACATCATTAATGCTTTAAACCTTACCATCACTATTGCAAACAAAAATTATTTGATAACAAAAAACTCCCAAATTAACAATTGTTGCCAAAATATTTCCTTGACATTTATTGCATTTTTCCCTGCTGTATTATTAAAATACTATTTAAGACTGAAGATAACTAAAAATACCACTAACAATCAAATTATTGGATAATGAAGCATATTATCAGAAGCTATCAAATATAAAGTTTTTACAATTCAATAATTCATTTTCATCATACCCAGCAATGTTCTATGCTGTGCTTTGAATTCAGTTCAGATAGACATTTTTAAAAAGTCTGAATTGTGAACAATTCACTGAACATTCTGCGCAGAAAAGCATTTGGCTTTGGAATTTTTTGTATAAAATCAAAATCCTGTGCTTGGATTTTGGAGAGATTGCCGGATCTCCCGTAGGTCAGGGACCTGGAAATTGTGATGGGACAACAGTTACAGCCTTCCAGCAGGTGGTCAGTTAAGAAGCTCCATCTAATTATGGAGAGCAGGATGACTAAAGAAATAAAGTGAAATCAGAGGACCTGCAGTGATTTCTGGTTAGCAGGCCCACTGAGATAAGTGAGTGCTACCAATGCAGGTAGAAAACTGAATAATTGGAAAAAAAAGTGCAAAACAATAAGTCTTGCCACGTTTTTCAGGCCATCATTGTCAAAGGTGGCCTTTCCACGGGTCAGGCACTATCCTCTTGAACCTGGCTCAAAAGCGAGTAGGAGAGGGGAAAATAAAAGGAGGCCACACTGACCCCCTCTTGTCAGGAGGCCACCTCTATTCACCAGCCAGTTCTTTGACCTCTGCTGGGGGCTTGTCTGCTGTCGGGAAAATCCCGCCAGCTTCACTAATTTGCTGCTCAGTGGTATTTAACTGGCTCCAGGTGTTTAGCCACTGTAGCTAGTGCCAGTCAGACCTTTCAATTGACATTAGAGGCAGAATCACGCCAGTGAGCCAAATCCATTTCTGTAAGGCTTAGAACATTCTTAGTGTATATACTTAATATACCTTAGTGTATATAAAGTAAGCTGGTAACACAGAGATGATAAAGTTTTTAGAAGGTAGCGTTCTATGCCTAGTGAGAATTCACTGGTTAGATATCACATTTAAGGGTAATATGGTTCTTGTTGATTCAGTGCTCCTGGAGAGGTTGACTTTGGTACCTTGGTAGTGTAGCCTAAAAGGGTCTGCTACTACAGGTAATGATAGCAGGCGCCCATTATACTGTAAGAAACATGGAAGTGTTTGGCTACCACAGAAAATCTATTTTTGCAGTATTATGTTGAAAACGCTTTCGAAAATGAATGAATCATGCTATCAGAAGGAAACTGGAAACTGAATTTGATGCTGCATGTTACACACCAATTTGACCTATATGACAATGACAGCAGCTTTCTTTAGGCTACCCTACAGTGCAGCATCATTTCTTGCTTGTTAATAACATCATGCCTTTAATACCTATACAAAATGATGTCCAGTATATCGAGAAACCATGAATAGCTAATACCCAGACAAATATAAAAATCACCACCATTACAGGAATAAGTAATTTCTTCTATACATGTACATAAAAATAAATTCTGAGAACAATATAGATTTTACTAAAAATCATTCATGTTCTAGTTGCATAATAGTATGGAAGACAGCACTGAATCTGTATTAAATAATAATCATGTATGGATGGCCAGGAAATTTGCACTGTTTTGGGACATCTGGATATATATTCTTTAATAGCTGAATCCACGGTGACCCTGTGAAGAAATATTTGGAATAGAGTATTACAACTCTTATCTCAGGACAGTAAATTGAAATGCAACCACCAAAAGAAAAGACAAATGTTAAAATTTGATAACAATTAAAATTTTAAATGTAATTCACAACCACCATTAATGGCTACAAACTGATTTTCTAGAACACCTATCTTTAAGCCACGAGGCAAAATGTAGCTAATTGTGACTCTAGTTTTTTTTAAAACAAAGGGGCATGGCATAGCAATTGTGATTTTGGGTCACACTGACACTGCGTAAGCTTGAGTACCTTCATCCTTTTGTGCACTTTGTTAAGATACTAAGAATAATTTGCATGAATGTGATTTTTGACCATTGAATGTGCTCTATTTCCTTGGTTACTGCTCATTGGTTCTGCTAAACTAGCATGGAAAAGAAGTGCAAACAATGAACTTCAACAGCAGCTCTACCTATTAAAATAACTGCTGTAAGCCATGAAGAGGAAGACCAACCAATTAAAGCAATTTTATCCAAGCATTTCATGGAACGTGGCAAGTAGCTTGAAACTTCATAAGCTGAGAACACAGGTCATGCAGATCTTGCTGTACATTACTGAAGAAGTCAATGTGCCACTTGTAACTGTTAAAGAGTTTAGAACCTGCATTCATACAGGCTTTGTTGGACAAATTCTTACCAGAATTCCAAGCTTTGCAGAAAGCAAGCCTTTTTGAAATAACGATAGGAGATGTTTAAGTAAACTCCCACATCAAATCCATTGACTTGCATTGTGTAGAAGGGATTTTCCAATAAGATTAGTACATATGAATTATCATTGTGGTTACTATTAACTGGCTAGTCAGCGATTTCTGGTTGACAAAGGTTGACAACATTGAAAAGGAAGACTACCTAAGTCTATTAAACTACAAAACTCTGCTTTTGCTAAAGATCATTACAGTATTAACTATAAAATATTTGAGGAATTTAGAGAGTTCACCAATTTTATTTCTCTCAGAGACAGTGCAACACTTCCTAAGTTAGCTGCTCTTCAAATGTGATCTTAGACAGTGAACGTTAACAGACTGTAGAGAAGCTCAAAGAAGCTTGAAATCAACATTTGCACTCCCTCCAGGTAGCACTGGATAAGCTGATGAAGCAGAAATCTTGACTCAGATGTTGGGGTTTCAGATCTCAGATGCTGAGGCACACTAGAATCCTGCTCAAGATACTCCGTTATATCTGCAGTATTTGTTCATAGGTTGGAAAAGATTCTTTGATATTCTGAAGTGCTTGAAAAAACAAAAAAGCGATCTCCCAACTTATTCAGCAACCAGTTGAACCATAACCAGGTTATCATTCTCTCAACATCATTTGCTCCATTATAGCTGGTTAGGTCGTCCATTCTTCATGGGTGGAACCATGCAGTTGACAATGACACCTGGCTGTATTTTCACCCAATGCCCAATTACATACAGTTAGAGTCAGACACAAGGATATGGAATCCGGAATGATGATCCTCCTCTTAAGCTAATTGTTAAGAAATGCCACCTTTGCTGAAATCAGCTAACTAAAATTATAGCTGAAAGAATCTAATAAGAAACCTCTATGTGGGTATTACATTTTGTCATTATAAACTGAGGTTTTCAGGAATAGAGAACTCGGCAAAGTTTTCAGAACTCAGTATGGCAAATACAAATAGGTTCTTCAGCACTTAAATGTATACCACTGTTCATATGATGAATTTTTGAAACAAAATGCAGGAAGAGAAGTCACCAAGAGAAGCTACAACATTGTAAACAGCCATCTGGGTTAAGAACTGATAGTAAATGAAGCATAGTTTTTCTTATACTTTACCCAAATTATAACAAAGATACTGCTCCTGCTTTCAACCACCTATGAATTGAGTTTATTCCTGGGTGGGTGCCAGTGTGAACACTGGTTGTTGTAATACTCAGTTCTTGCGAAACACATGTTTAACTGGATTCAAATTGCCTTGCCTAAATGGGTTTAATGTGTCTGTCAAGTCAATCTAACCTTTCCAAGTTCAAGAAATAGAAAAAGGATACCAGACATAATTTTCTGACAGTGCAATCCAGTCGGAAGCATTGCAGCCAAGTGACAAAATGGACAGCCACGTACAGCATACCTGTACATATCACTTTAAATTATCAGAAAATTAAGCTTCACATGACTTAACTTCCAACTTGCATTCTCTGACAGGAACACAAAGTTGGAAAGTAACCACTATTTATCCTGACAATTCTAAAAAGAGGGTAATGGGTATTATGAATATTCTCATCGCAACTACAATTATAAACAATATACAATGCTAGAGATTATGAAAGCTAGCACAATAATGATTTTTGCTGTTTATTTTCCCCAAGGGGTTTCTAAAAAATTTACTGTTGGCCTTTTGTTTCCCTGCTGTTCTCTCTCCTCCTCTTGCCTTTTTCTGAACAAAATTAAATCCAATATCCCATTTTTCCTTTCAGTCAAAATTGACTTTTATTCTGTTATCAACACCTGGATCTATAAGACCATAAGACCTAGGATTGGAAGTAAGGCCATTCGGCCCATCGAGTCCACTCCGCCATTCAATCATGGCTGATGCGCATTTCAGCTCCACTTACCAGCGTTCTCCCCGTAGCCCTGAATTCCTCTAGACAACAAGAATCTATCAATCTCGGCCTTGAAGACATTTAGCGTCCCGGCTTCCACTGCACTCCGTGGCAATGAATTCCACAGGCCCACCACTCTCTGGCTGAAGAAATGTCTCCGCATTTCTGTCCTGAAATGACCCCCTCTAATTCTAAGGCTGTGTCCACGGATCCTAGTCTCCTCGTCTAACGGAAACAATTGCCTAGCATCCACCTTTTCCAAGCCATGTATTATTTTGTACGCCTCTATTAAGTCTCCCCTTAATCTTCTAAACTCCAACAAATACAATCCCAGTATCCTCAGCCGTTCCTCATATGTTAGACCTGTCATGCCAGGGATCATCCGTGTGAATCTCCGCTGGACACGTTCCAGTGCCAGTATGTCCTTCCTGAGGTGTGGGGACCAAAACTGGACACAGTACTCCAAATGGGGCCTAACCAGAGCTTTATAAAGTCTTAGTAGTACATCTCTGCTTTTATATTCCAACCCTCTTGAGATAAGAGACAACATTGCATTCGCTTTCTTAATCACGGACTCAACCTGCATGTTTACCTTTAGAGAATCCTCGACTAGCACTCCCAGATCCCTTTGTGCTTTGGCTTTATTAATTTCCCCACCATTTAGAAACTAGGCTATGCTTTCATTCTTCTTGCCAAAGTGCAAGACCTCGCACTTGCTCAAATTCCATCAGCCATTTCCTGGACCACTCTCCCAAACTGTCTAGATCCTTCTG
>NC_057732.1:20143258-20175417 GCF_004010195.1 Chiloscyllium plagiosum | reverse complement strand
GGACACCGTTCGTCACCGGCTGCCATTCTGAAAAGGGACCTTTTATCCCAATTCTCTGCCTTCTGTTAGACAGCCAATCCTCAGTCCATCCCAGCAGCTCACCTCGAACACCATGGGCCCTCACCTTGCTCAACAGCCTCTCGTGTGGCACCTTATCAAAGGCCTTTTGAAAGTCTAGATAGGCCACATCCACTGGGTTTCCCTGGTCTAACCTACTTGTTACCTCTTCAAAAAATTCCAACAGGTTTGTCAGGCCTGTCCTCCCTTTACTAACTCCATGTTGACTTGTTCTAATCAGACTCTGCTCTTCCAAGAATTTAGAAACCTCATCCTTAATGATGGATTCTAGAATTTTACCAACAACCGAGGTTAAGCTGATTGGCCTATAATTTTCCATCTTTTGCCTTGATTCTTTCTTGAACAAGGGGGTTACAACAGCCATCTTCCAATCATCCGGGACCTTTCCTGACTCCAGTGACTCTTGAAAGATCTCAACCAATGCCTCTGCTATTTCCTCAGCCACCTCTCTCAGAACTCTAGGGTGTATCCCATCGGGGCCAGGAGATTTATCAATTTTAAGACTTTTTAACTTTTCTAGCACTATCTCTTTCGTAATGGCAACCATACTCAATTCAGCCCCGTGACACCCTTTAATTTTTGGGATATTACTCATGTCTTCCACTGTGAAAACTTATGCAAAGTACTTGTTAAGTTCTCCTGCTATTTCCTTATCTCCCATCACTAGGCTTCCTGCATCAGTTTGAAGTGGCCCAATGTCTACTTTTGCCTGTCGTTTGTTTCTTATGTCCTGAAAGAAACTTTTACTATTATTTCTAATATTATTGGCTAGCCTACCTTCATATTTGATGCTCTCATTTCTTATTACACTCTTTGTTATCCTCTGTTTGCTTTTGTATCCTTCCCAATCTTCTGATTTCCCACTGTTCTTAGCCACTTTATAGGATCTCTCTTTTTCTTTAATACATTTCCTGACTTCCTTTGTCAGCCAAGGTTGTCTAGTCCCTCCCCTGTTAATCTTTCTTTTCTTGGGAATGAACCTCTGTACGGTGTCCTCAATTATACCTACAAACTCCTGCCATTTTTGCTCTACCGTCTTCCCGGTTAGCCTTTGCTTCCAGTCTATTTTAGTCAGTTCCTCTCTCATGCCCTCATAATTACCTTTATTCAACTGTAACACCATTACATCCGATTTTGCCTTCTCTCTTTCAAACTGCAGACTGAACTCTATCATATTATGGTCGCTACTTCCTAAGGGTTCCTTTACTTTAAGATCTTTTATAGAGTCTGGTTCATTGCAAAGCACTAGGTCCAGAATAGCCTGCTCTCTTGTGGGCTCCATGACAAGCTGTTCCAAAAAGCCATCCTGTAAGCATTCCATGAATTCCCTTTCTTTAGATCCACTAGCAACATTATTTACCCAGTCCACCTGCATATTGAAGTCTCCCATGATCTGAACCAGAACTCTTACTCCCCTTGTTCTACGCCACCAAAGATCTCTACCGCCCTTACATTCTAACAGTTCCCTGAGTTACCTTTCAGTTTCACATGCCTGAACCCCACTTTTTTTTATTGGTAGCAAAAACAAAAATCAGATTCCTACTTCTCTTCAGTATCAAAGAGTCACATTAGACTCAAAACATTAACTCTGGAACAGGTTTTCTGAAGAATGGAAATCTCAAGGGATAAAGACTCTTATTTAAAAAGAAAGAAGAGCTCTGCAAGCCTAATGTGGCACAGAACTGTCAAGAGGAAGACAAACCACATCCTGTTCTCACAGCTGTCAGCCACCACATTCTGAAATTTGGAAAAAAAGATAGTGCTTGCCACTTTGACAGCTGCAGTTGAGGGGAAGTTCTGTTAAGAATCTCTAAGTCAAGTGTAATATTAGGGTGTCAGTGTGCCAGGTAAGTAGGGCACCAGCTGGGGAAGGGTAAAATGCCAGGAGTAGGACAGCAGATTGGTAGGAGGTAGGGTGCCAGCTAGGTGGGAATAATGTGCCAGGGATAGAATGCCAGGTAAGTAAGGGGCAGTGTGGCATGTAAGTAGGGGGCCAGGTTGGTGTAAGTCCAAGTAAAAAAAAAGGGGTGGGCACTGGGTGTAAGGTGATAAGAGAAATGATGCAGTATTCAGGCTAAGTCAGGGTGGCTGGGTGCCAGTTGCTTAAGTTCAGTGAGAGTGAGGGCAGAAAATGGGAACAACAGGTTGGGTCCAGCTGAGTTGAATTGGGTCAGGTCAGGCCAGAAGGGAGGGGTCGTGGCCAACAATGGGAATGGTCTAGTATAGTAGCAAGGCATCAGTTTGGTCAACCAAGGTCCAATCAGGGGTGTTGGCGTTGCTGGTGGTGGTGGCCTACCCGCATGTTTGAACTGGGTCCAGAGGCAGGGTTTGAGGCAAAGTCTTGGGAACTGGTAGAAGGCATGGGAGCAGTGTAATCGACATGAGTTACACTGTGTACTTAATACTCTAACCTTTTGCTGATTAACTATTTTACTTAATTTCATTAAAAACCTCCAAATTCCCCGATTTAAAACTGAGACTTTTGAAGGCTTCCACATATAGCGGGAATCTTTTGGAGTCTGCTATGATGGTGATTCTACAGGGTCCTCATGCGCAACTCCCATCCAGGGGATTAAAAACCATCTCGCAACATCCAAGCCATTATTTCTTTCTCCACAGATGCCGCAAGATGTTCTTCGTTCATTCTTTCACTTTTCCTCCCCTCATTTCCAATCTCTTTTCCTCTTCTAAATCTGTCTTAAATCTTCCTTCTGCGTCTAAAATTGTTGTCTCATACCACCTCTTTCTCACATTTAGAATTACAATGCACTATGTATGATCCAGATAACAGCATCTGGCTTATTTTTCCCAGAGCAATGGGAATTGCTCGGATTATTATTCTGCTATTTTAGTAGATCATTGCTGCTCTGCACTTCCACTTTAATTTATCCACATTTACTCTGTTTTCTTCACAGACGTAGCCAACCAAACTCCAGAGACATTGGTCTCAGTTTTGAGAATTCCAATTGAACTTGCAATCACATGTATATATGCCTGAGTATCTTGTCTTATATGTACTACACTTTAACTGATCTGTGGCCAAATTTGTCTGTAGGTCACGATATTTTAATCTATTTGTTCAATACAAGTTAGTTACAAAATAACAAATGTAGCTTATTGCATACAGACGGCTAGACTACATATTGCAAAATCATTTCCAGTATATTCTGCACAATTTGTGATCAATGCTGCACTTTATAATAAGCAACTATGTTTGCAGTTTCTCAATAAACTGATGCATTTACCTTTGCAACTTAGGTGCCAGCAAAATGAGGGATAGAAAAGGCTAATCATTCTATCAAGGGAAATTGTGCTCCAGGGAATGAAGAGGCAACTCGGTTTTAGGCTACTATTAATAAGATATTTTAAATCCAAGCATTTACCTGATTTTGATCTTCCAATTCTTCCACATCATCTTCCTGATCTGACAATGGAATTGGTTCTTTGGATTCCTGCATAAGTGATATCTAAATAATCAGATTAGTAAATGTTACTGTTCTGAAGCAGAAAAAGGATAGCAAGTGCAGATACCAAAGGCAGAAAGATGGTTTATTATATCTGACAGAAAATGAGATGTCTAATTTTAACACAACATTTAGTATTTTGTGTCTTTGTCCTAAAATACACTAAACATAGCCAAGATATTTTTCTGAAGCACAATGAATAGAATGTTCAGCAACTAACAAGGTCATATAGATTACAATTAATGACAGCACTCAGTGTCAGATCTGTATCTACAGTATTATTTGTTATATTTTAGGCGTGCACAGTATCGTTTAAGTATTTCTGTGACAAGACAGAATGCAAGCCTGTTTCAATTACCTCCCAGTGCCATCACTACATTCTTACAAACTGTTTCAGCCAAATGCAAGGAGTTGGGTGGGGGAGGGAATTCTTTCCATTTGCTGAGGAAGTTTGAGCTCTGGATGGGGCTCCTGGTTAAAATCATAAGTGACGCAAGTTACGAATTATAAATGGTACAAGGAAATTTCTACAAAACTGTTGGTTATTCATCCAATAATATTATTTTGTTTATTTATTTCCATGTTTGGTACACCTGAGTTGGCACACATACTGTTGAATCATAATCAGTTGTATTTTAGCCCAAAAATTTGATTTGTTGTTCATTAAATTGCCATTACATAGTACCTTTTTGTTTTTTTTAAGCTTTCATTCCTTTCCTTATAAGTGTTCCATCTGTCACTAGTCTACTATTACAGAAGGTCATAGGGAGAATCGTACAATTGTCAGTTCTAACGGACATTCTCCGTTACATTTCATTCTTTCCTCCATAATCTAAAAGTTTGCATCTGAATGTTTATGCTTTACACAATTTGGTCCAAACATAGCTAATCTAAAAAGCATAACAAGAAAAACACAAAAACACTGCAAAATTCCAGTTCAATATGCAATTTCTGTTCCTCTCACAAACCAACTCTTCATTGCTTCCATTTAAATAGATACTCACTGAATAGTAAGGGAGTGTTACTTCATGAAGTGAAAATAGTCAGCATCAACTGCTGCAACACTATAGAAGAGGATGAAGAGATTGATTTGATCTACAGGAAGTACCCAAACAGAATTTGCAAGTAAACAGTCTGTGATCCCCGACACCTTCTATGGATTTCCTACAAGATTTCCTATCAATTGGACCAGAAAACGACTAACGATGCAATTTTTTCCCACCTTCTCAAAAATAGGATCTTCTATGTCTTTATACATAGTCTGAGTATGTATGTAAACAACAGCATCATGAACTGTGAGATACAGGATGTCCTTTTTAACATGGTCATCAAAAAATCCACAACTCTCCATTTTCTTCACAACGTGGTCTGAAATTTAGAATAATTTAAAAAATATTAAAATCAGAGACTCAATTTTAATCATAATACTTTCTCAGTTGAGGAATTCTCTTATTACACAACTTACTGGTAACCGTCCAAATATTAGAAAGTTATCTACGGATTACTAATATTACAACTAGAGAGGGCTACATAAATAGAGAGTATTAACCATAAAAATTACCAGCAAATCTTGTGCGTTGATTGCTGCTCTGGAGCACAGTAATATACTTACCTGACTCAACCAATTTCAGGTAATTGTGATTGCTGTGGATGCCGAGGTCTCAACGCTGTATAATTGCTTCTATACGAGAGGGCTTATGCCTGAAACGTGATTCTCCTGTTCCTTGGATGCTGCCTGACCTGCTGCGCTTTTCCAGCAACACATTTTCAGCAATTGCTTCTATGCGTCAGGGTCCAGTTGAATGACAGACTCTATTTCTCTTTAAAATAAAAATCCTACTTTTTTTTTAAATTCTAAGGAAGCTGACAAGTGTAGTTGTTCAATTCATCTGTGGAATGTGGGTGAAGCTGGCAATGCCAGCTGTGTAGCCCATCCACAAGTACCCAGGTATTGAGAGGCTTGCTAAGACCATTTCAAAGCACGTAGCCGTGGGTCTGGAATCACATTCAGGCCAGACCAGGTAAGGGTGGCTGATTCTCTCCTATAAATAAAGTGAGATTAGGGAAACAAAGCAGGTGTTGACCACAAAATCACAACTGTTATGGTGCAGAAGGAGGCTGTCTGACAAACTGTGTCTAAGCATTTTGACTTTGTGTCAATCTCCTGTCTTTTCCTTATAAAGCTGAATGTTGTTTGATGATACCAGTCATAGTAACCAAATTTGAGATGTGTTGGTTGAATTTAAGTTCTAGTGGTACTCAGTGGATTTGGCCCCGAACCATAATCCGTTTTTTAGGTTAGAATTAGTCTGAACACTGTGACACAGGCAGTCTCACACAGGGCACCTCACACCTTCAATGCATTATCTGGGCTAACATGGCACCAATTCTTAAAGATTACTTGAGAATGTAACTTTAAAAATGTTCTGCAATTTACACATGAAAGAATTGAAACCAACATGTTCATTCTAAAAGATGAAAGACTTAACAAACAATCCAGGTCTTTTTCAATATATAATTTCAGTTACATCACATTGTAAACGTTTGCTATAAATTCTGTCTTACGATCTTATACTCCACAACCACCTGATGAAGATGCAGTGCTCAAAAAGCTAGTGCTTCCAAATAAACCTGTTGGACTATAACCTGATTTTTAACTTTGTAAACACAAAGGTGACAGCAATGATATTTCACCCCTCCAATTCTCTTACTAAGTACTCAGCTCTCTGAAGGGCAAAATCAAATGCAGACATAAGGAAACAAACCTCGGCATATTTGCTTCTCCACTTCAAAACCAAGTTAGTATGTCCCTTCCTGAAAAAAATAAGGTCAGTATCCTCCAAACCTGCAACCTCCAACTTGCTGAACAAAAGCAATGGACAGTTGGGAATATCATCATCTGCAAGTTTATCTCCAGTTCACTTGCCAGCCAGACTTGGAGAGATATTGCTGCTATTTCACGGTCAGTGGATCGAAATCCTGGAAACTCCTCCTTCCCAAACTCATGCCACATGAGATAAAGTTATCTTCTTTAACAGTATAGCTCAAGGGCTTGAAAATGTTGGCCTTGCTAGTTGCACTCTCATCCCATGAATAGAATAAAAAAAACTCCCTGCTGTTCCTGATTCTCTCAGAAATTATGCTTCCATTGGTGGTGATTGTGCTTTGCACTTAATGTATTCATGTGTTAGCCTCAATAGCTTCAACAGGCTATCCAACTATGGAGGATCTCACAGTTGTGTACAGTACAAACCTCAGTATCTACAGACACACTTTCCGGATTGGTTTTCCATATAGGGCTGGTATTCTCAATTTTCATCTTCAATTTCCAATTAGTGCTATCATGTGTTACTTTGCTTCATTGTGCATTGTCATTGTGAAATGACAACTGAAAAACAGTGCACTGTTATGTCAGGTGCCATGATCTGATTGACACATTTTGAAGCAAGTTGAACCACAGGTCTTAATTCAAGCTTGAAGGAATGACAAGTGTAATTTTAGAACTAAAGCAAAATTATCAAAGAGAATGCAACCCAACTGGTTTATTTTGCAGACAAGTTGAATCCTGAACTGCTCACTCCATTACACAAAAAGACAATTCTTGACTGTGAGCTGGTTTTACTCTGATGTCTGGGGTGAGGGGATGGAAGGGAGGAGAGAGAGAGAGACAGAGACAGAGACACACATAGACAGAGACACACATAGAAACTGACAGAGACACAGTGACTGACAGAGAGAGACAGAGAAAGAGACAGCGAAAGAGAAAGAGAGACAGAGATACAGACTGAGAGAGAGAGAGAGAGAGAGAGAGACAGACAGTGAGAGAGAGACAGAGAGACAGACAGAAACAGAGACACTTTAATCACTTAAAGCCACTTCCATTGAAGCATCTTTAGGCATATCCTTGAACATCCTGAAGTCTCTACTGACTCTGCTAACCAACCAAAATTGTGAGATAACTCATTCAGAAGGCACTACAATACATGAGAGCAATCCTGTGCAGAGATGTTAAGGTGGTAGAAGAGCAAACACCTCCAAACAACTCGCTGAACAGACAGGCCATTCAAGCAACACCAACTCCACATGTGGCAAAGTCTACCATTTGTGCACTGGTTCAATCAGGCACGTCAGACCCTGCAAGCTGGAGCAAGAACAGGTTATCCTTGAACCAGAGGGTCTGCCTGAATAGATATCCAATTTATACAGCATTTCTTTTATTTTTAGTCATTTGTCATTTTGCACATTATTTCAGCTAGGAATACACATTTACTGTATTGCAATTTGCACACTAATATCTGAAGGGATATGCCCATTTTAACAGATTCCCATTGGAATCTCTCATTCTCATGTTGTTTAACTTAAGTCATATTTTTCAGGAAGGGAGCTACAACTTTAAGTGAGGACTGAGATCACTCATTGCATTTAGAACACAGACTGAAATCTATCAGTTTCAGGCTTCAGATCAGCATAATCTTTTTTCTTTTTAATTACTGGTTTAGAAAGAATAAAAGAAGCCTGATTTGAAGAGGAGATAATAGTTCATTAATTTTGTTTTAAATACAAACTTTATTCCAAATGATTTTTCATGTTAATATTTTAAAAATTAAGAGTCAATGAAAATGGAATAATGAAAACTAATTACCGTCATAGGCTGTTATGTACACTTTGACACCAATTCGTTCAAATTGTCTGACAACCTGAAAAACAAATCAGCAACATGTCAGCAGGAGTCAGTCAATCTGTACACCACCTACATTTTAAATATTGCTCAGGTAAAAACCATGCATTCAACACAGGAATACATTTGTATGAAATTGGTGAGTTTATAGCTTGGTTTCTCAATACAAGTACACAAAAGCAATTAACAGTAATCAACATTTATACATTGACGAGAAATAATTCGAGGAAACTACACTTAACCTGGTTATATTAATCTAGGAAAAATGCCAAATAGTTAAAATGGAGTCAAAAATTGCAAGAAAGAACAAACCAGTGAGCCTGTAAAATTCTCTGATACAGAAAGCAGTTGAGGTCAAGATACTGAATATTCTCAAGGAGTTACATGTAGCTTTTAGAGCTAAAGGGATCAAAGGGTAAGGGGAGAAAGAAGTATTGAATTGAATGATCAGCCATAATGACATTGAATGGGACAGCAGATACATAAAGGATCAAATGGCCTATTTCTATTTCCATGTTATACAGATTAAACAAGTGGATAATCATAGTAGACGTAACTTAACATAAAGATTAATTGGGTGCAAAAGTGTGGGAAATGAGAATATACAGGGAATCTTTGTTTAAATCTCCCCTTTTAAAGTTTTCTGTTTCAAAGTGGTTTCCTGTTGTTTTGTGTCTTCTCTCTTCCTTTAGCTCTCATTTCCCATTTTAACATCTCTTACTTCCTGGCATAATTTCGGGCCATCGTGCCTCCTGTGGTACATCATCAGCACAGCTCACTGATCGAATTGGTGGAGTTGGTAAATTTGTGACTGCACTCTTCAGTCGAAGATGAATTTTTTCTTCCATAAGAGACAGTTTTCATCAAGTATTGAAGTAAACTTCTTTTTTTTAAAAACAATCTTTGCATTTTAAATTCCTTTGGTGTTTGCACCGGTACTACTAGTAGAGGAATCTCTATGGACATAGTTTCTGCTGTACTGTGCTCCACAGTATTTTACCTGTATAGGTACAATAATTGTGAAACATATTCTGTACCTATACTGTGACTTTAAGCTTTCTTCATTTTGATTTGCAATTTATTTCAGCTAAGAAAGCATCATTGTATAAATGTATGGCACTAAGCTACGGCATCAGTTAGCTGGATGGCTGGTTTGAAAAGGAGAGCGAAGTCAACACCATGGATTCGATTCCAGCTCAAGTTACCATGAATGACCCTCTTTCTCAACCCTCGCCCTCAAAAATAGAAAAAGCATCAAATTGAGTGCAGGAAGAGGATTAATAAGAAATATTCCAGCCTCCTGCTGCGAACAATATAAGAACAGTCTCAATTAGCCAGATATCTTATTCATGGTCTTAAGATTCAAAAATACTTTCAAAAATCCAAAAGAACATCCAAAGATAACGATTACCATTGTTACAATTGTAGTTGTGCCCAGCTTCAGAAGTAGAAGGTACAAGATAAAAATCAATGTTAAGGTATGCTCAAAAGGGATGCAAGTCATTGAATTGAGGCTTAGCCCTGTAGCCCAATTCTAACCCACAATTCTTTCTAAATGACTCACCAATGTGAACACTGGATCTCTGAATAAACATCCAAATGGCTTCACCCTTCCAGGTGAGCATCACTTACACAGTATATATTGAAAAATTATTCCTTAAATACCTTTCATTAAAAACTCCCATATTTGAAGGAGATCAGGAGGGCAATCAATAAATCTACTAGAAAATGCAGCGATACATCAATAATGTAATTCACCTGCTGTTTCTAAAACCATAATAGGACACCATAGTTTAAAAAAAGTCAAACACAGAATCTGAACCAAAACTAAAACACATTGGAAATATGTGTATCTGAGGGAGAAAAGTTTAAATATTTTGGGAAGCACTTTTTAAGTTACTGGATGCTATGAAAAACCAAGCATTTTCAGTTTTCACTTCTGTATCAATAACAAATATTTACTCACCATTTTCATGATTCTGACTCCCACAAGATCAATAAATGAAACTGCACTAAAATCAAAAATAAGGCTATGAATGGTAACTTTGGGAACCAGGATTTTGATAGGGAGATCTGAATTCCAGTCAACTTTAATTTCCACTTCTTTTGAAGGGACATCCTGTTGTAATTCTTCCTGATATTCCTCATCATCTTCAAATGCTTCATTAGAAACACTTCCATCAGTTACAACACCATCCTAAAGAAAGATAAGCAAATTTTAAAACACTTCTGGACAACCAATTAAATTCATTAAGTTATAAAAAGTGGAAAAAAAATCAATTTTAAACTGCTAGATCAACAACATGGGCACATTTTTATTCAGCCATAACTCTCATTCCTCACTTGTGTACAGACTATCTAACACAGATGCTCATGATCACAAACAAAGCAAAAACAAAATGCAGAAGATCTTGTTCAACGTGAAGACGTTCATCATTTGTGGAGTTAAGTAGGTTTCTGGTGGGTGTGATTATTGATCAGCATTGGGAAGATTCTGGTGCAAATAGGACAAGAAACAATTTTCAACAAATTTCCTCTGCTGCATTTTATCTACATTTTTTGTCACATACTTGGTTTCAAAGGCACTAACACAGTTTTTAAAAAGAACAAAAGAAAAAAACTGGAAAGTCTCAGGATGTCACACAGAATTTGTGAAGAGAAAGAGGGTTGACATTTCAAGTCGATGACATGTCATCAAAATGGAAGGTTATCAACGTGAAATTTGACTGTTTGCCTGACATGCTGGCCTTTTCTAGCTATTTTCATTCTTACTTCAGATTTCCAGTATCTGCAGGATTTTTCATTGCATTTTTCTTTATTTGGTTGTGCTAACGCAAAGTTCCTGAGTGAGCTACTCCCAGAGCTCAAAAGGTGATGTCAAAACTCCTGGGTGAAGCCTTTAGATTATCCTTTTAGGTTTAGTTTGTTTCCATAGTGATCCAAACTCACTATCAAATATTCACTTTAGTGATTGAGTGAGAGACATTCTGGCTGCAAGACCAGCTGAGTATGTGACTGTCTCAATATGGTGCAGATGCTGGGCATGCCGGCTCGGGTGAGCATCTGTGTCTTGCCTTCTGGTCTTCTGAAGACAGCTTAAGTGAAAGTGGTTAAGCTTCTTTATAGGACATTGGTGCACAGCCCAAGTTTTGCATGTGTAGAGCAGGGTGAGCAAAACTATAAATTTTCAGTGAGGTTAGGCATTGCTACTCCTCATCCTTTTCAGACTGAATCAAAATCTGTCTATCACTTGCTCTGATAGTTCTTGCATATATCATATTGTCAATATGGGTAGGACAAGAACTGGTGAATGAAAAGCACAGTTAGCAATGAGTTTGACAAGGCCATTAAAAAGGAGGCCAGCAAGGACTATTATGTGCAAACTAGTATCTGCCTATTCTGGGAAAGAGGAAGCTGAAACAAGTGGAAAGGCCAGTATTTGTAGAGTGGAGGGGACATGTTGTACATAAAGCAGGTGGTCAGTATGTTGCCATGTAGAGATCAACAAGCAAAGAAGAACTTTTCAGGCTATTTTCTGGGTCTGTGGATTGAAAGAAGCAAAAATGGCCCTTAGCAGAGTGTTATGCTCCTAGATTAGATTACCTACAGTGTGGAAACAGGCTCTTTGGCCCAACACGTCCACACCGGCCCTCTAAAGAGTAACCCAGACCCCTTTCCCTCTAACTAATGTACCTAACACTATGGGCAATTTAGCATGGCCAATTCACCTAACCTGCACATCTTCGGACTGTGGGAGGAAACCAGAGTACCCGGAGGAAACCCACGCAGACATGGGGAGAATGTGCAAACACCACACAGGCAAGGCTGGAATCGAACCTGGGTCCCTAGTGCTGTGAGGCAGCAGTGCTAACCACTGAGCATGTGGAAGTTTAGGGAGAGTTTACGTGTTACTGAGGATTACATCTGCAATAAATGCCATTGGTTGTGAATGCTATCAGACTGAATGGATTGGTTGGAGAGACAGTTAATGGCAATGAGGAATATACAAGAGCAAAGGGGTGTGATGGATGGCAGTAATAGGAAGGGATAAAAGTCAAAGATACAGTCACATAGATGGGTTAACTCTGGGAAAGTAGAGATGGATAGGACTGGCAGCTTAATGTTCCAGGATACAAATGCTTCAGGAAGGAAAGAAAGGGAGGCAAGAGAGGAGAGAAGTGGCATCTTTGATAAGAGATAGCATTACAGCTGAGGGAGGATATTCCTGGAAATACATCCAGGGAAGATATTTGGGTGAAATGAGAAATAAGAAAGGGATGATCACTTTATTGGGATTATATTATAGACCCTCTCAGAGTCAGAGGGAAATTGAGAAACAAATTTGTTCGGAGATCTCAGCTATCTGTAAGAATAATAGGGTGGTTATGATAGGGGACTTTAACTTTCCAAACATAGACTCGGACTGCCATAGTGTCAAGGGTTTAGATGGAGAGGGATTTGTTAAGTGTGTACAAGAAAATTTTCTGATTCGGTATATGGATGTGTATCTACGAGAGAAGGTGCAAAACTTGACCTACTCTTGGGAAATAAGGTAAGGCAGGTGACTGAGGTGTCAGTGTAGGAACACTTTGGGGTCAGCGACCATAATTCTATCAGTTTTAAAATAGTGATGGAAAAGAATAGACCAGAGCTCAAGAGAAAATGCTGGAAAATCTCAGCAGGTCTGGCAGCATCTGTAAGGAGAGAAAAGAGCTGATGTTGAGTCTTAATTGACCCTTTTCAAAGATAAAAAATGGGGAGAAATAGGGAGGTATTTATACGAGGCTGAGAGAAGGTGAGTCATGGCTCCAGAAGCAAAGGTAGCAATAAAGAGGTGATAATGACAGTGCATAGAGAGATTACAGGGAGATTAGGAGCTGTGAATGACCAAGGTTGAAGCCTATGTGACAAAATATGTGGGTGATGGGGGGGTGAGGGGTGAAGTAGAGGCAAAATGGAAAAACAGGGGAGAAGGGGAGCAAAGGAGTCTATGTTTGAAAAGTTAAAGTCCCCTATTTATTTTATTTCTTTTTTTTCCACTGTTCTGGACCTCTTATTTCTTGATTGTCTCTCTTTCTCTCGCTCCCCACTCTCTCATCACCTTTTTCTCTCCTCTTCTCCCTTTGCTGCCCTTCTCCCCTGTTTTCCATTTTGCCTCTGCTTCACCCATCCCCCACATACTTTGTCAAACAGCACTGCCTTCAGCCTTGGTCATTCCCAGCTCCTAATCTCCCAATAATCTCTCTATGCACTGTCATTATCACCTCTTTATTGCTACCTTTGCTTCTGGAGCCATGACTCACCTTCTCTCAGCCTCATATAAATACCTCCCTATTTCTCCCCTTTCTTTTATCTAGAATTGAAAGAGAACTTTGTAATAAATAGCCAGACATGTGTAATTACATGTTAATGAAGTCAAGCTAGACATACATTGGTGCCATTGACAGGCAAATCAGAATGGCTTTGGCTCTTGTAATATTGAGCACGACAAAACTTTGACTTACTCAGAAAGTCTAGCATATATTGTCAATTAAGAATTTAACACTAGGTGACAGTAACATATATTGAAATAGTGATCAGAAAGATGAGAAGCTATTGGTGGCAAAGTAATGCCTACATTATTGCAATGAAATATAAAATCAAAATGACAGTAATCTCGCAGGAATCATTTCCAGAGGAGAGGCAATAAAGAGAGATGGCATGGCCAACAATGTCACTGAAAGCGGGAGATGGAAAGCAATATTTAAAGTTACACTGAACACGAGCTTTAGCTAACTGAACTGTTTCGTAGCTACATAATTACAGCACTTAGAGTGTGACTTACCTTTGTCGTTTTTAACTGACCCTTCTTTATAAGTTTCTGAATCTTCTTCAATGCTTTGGTGCGTTTATTAAACACTCGAACTGGATTAAATCCAACCTGAAACAATTGCATTCATTGAATCTCCTTTTTTTTAAAAAATAAACGTTGATCCTTCAATCTAGTAGCTATTGTACATGCAGAATTGTGGATTTACTCACAGCAGAAATCACTTTCTCCTTAAAAAAATCAACACTTCCAAAATATAAAGGAGATGAAAATTTGAAGATCTTCACTCCTGGTGGTTCAACAAGCTATGGAATATGCAGAAAATATATATATATATTTCATTAGTGTTTGTAAAGTTTGCATTAGATTTTGGAACATCTTCTTAAAAACAAATTTAAAGTGTTCTTACATTTTTATATTTCTTTAAGTTCTTGTAAATGTCAGTGCTTGGTACATTTCCTAAAGCAGTACTAACAGGGCTAGAAAATGAACATCATATTAAATAGATGAAGATTACACACAGAAAAATTATAAACTAAGTAGTGCATCATTCTAATAAAATGCTACACAAATACTTACAACTGAGTTCGAAGTACAACAGTTAGAAGCTCAAAGCACACACCAACTAAAAGCCCCAAATCTAGTCCGAGAAGGATAGATGCAATCCATGTCACAACCCAGATCAGCTACAGAAAAGCAAAAGAATGAGTTGAAGAACATCCTTTTCTTGAAGTACAGGCTTGGTTTTTGAAACTTTATTTGACAACAGTACACCATAAATCTTGCAGTCATTTTAGAATTACAGTAACGTTCAACATAAATAATACACAAGATCCATTCTACTGCACAACACTTCCATGAAATATACTGCACTGAATAACATTTCAAAATATTATTGCAAATTTACTAGTTTTTATTGCTTGGATGCAATCTGCACAAGTAAAATACCACATGCAAATCACTATTCACATAAAACTTCATTGAAATAAATGGGACAAATCAAAGAAAATAGAATGTTCCTTACACGTGATATCCTGGCAAGGAGAATCTCTACAAAGGTCTTCTCCAGTTAAAAGATAAGTAAAATACATCTGACATATCAGAACCGTTACATTTTTAAAATGAATATGACGCTCGTGTGTTTTTTAAACAAGCTGTATATTTTACAAGTTGTATATTCATTAAACACTTACACAATCAACTTTGTTTTGTCTCCACAACACTGGAACATCAAAGGTTTGCCAGAACATTCCTTTCAGATTGGCAATGACAATTGCTCCCAAAACAGCCTGAGGAATTAGTTGAAAAGAATGCATTAAAGGTATTCTGCTTGAGCATTTCATAACACTAAGCTATCCAGCTGAACCATGATAATTGTCTTTATTTAGACGCACCATTCCTGTATGGTGATGTACTGCACCATAACAATGGAAATAAATAATTATCAATATGAAAATCCAATCCATTCTTTTGTGTTAATTAATTCTCACCAATCCAGTTACAAATATAATGCTGATTTCAGTGATCCTGCCTAAACTGGTGGTAGAATTGAGAGACCAGCACGAGGGGCTGGCTGACTTCAGATTCTGCAAGGTGAGTTCAAGAGTTTAGTTCAAGCTGGATGGACAGCAAAGTGGATTGGAGACCATAATCGGATCAGCCATGAACCTACTGAATGCGAAAGCAGGCTCTTTGAGTCCACTCTTATGTTTGCCATTTAATTTGACTAAATCCCAGGTGTACTCACTAATAAAGTCAAAAGACACTGTGATTTGCAGGGGGCAGGTTTTCTCAGGAGAAACTTCATACAAACAAGGATAAACAAGCCACTGTGCACTTGGGGCCTGCTCCACCATTCAATAAGATCCTGGCTGATTAGATTTTAACCTCAACTCTATATTCCTACATACCCCTGATAATCTTTCATTCCCCTGGTAATAAACAATATATCAACTGCTGCCTTGTAAAGAAAAGCATCTGCTACTTTTTGAGGAAGGGAATTCTAAAGACACTCAATCCTCAGATCTTCTTGCATCGATCTTAAATGGGTGACCCCTTATGTTTAAACAATGACCCTTCACTCTAGATTCGCCCACAAAAGGGAACATCTTTTCCACTGGTCAAGTCCCCTCAGGACCTCATGTCTCAATGAAGTCAGCTCTGATTCTACTAAACTCCAAAAGAGACAGGCCTAGTTGGTCTCACCTTTCCTCATTAGGCAATCTACCCATTCCTGGAGTTCATTTTTAAGAATCCATTTTCAACGCAAAAAAAACACTATTGTAAAGTTGGTTCTTAGCAGCAGCCATTACATATCACCAGATAAGTACTGAGCATTTCACTTGTGGAGATTGGTATGAGGTTAGGGAGTTGAGAAGATTTGTAGCTCAGGTTGAGGTTTTGGATGTAGGTTTGCTTGCTGAGGAAACCTCTACAGGAAACCAACACATACGGACCAAATATTGAACTACAGAAGCAATCATCCCAAATGAAGCTGCATCAGAACATTATTCCAATGAGCCAATGCACACTGCGGCACGAACTACGCAGAGCAGAGAAAAATCACCTATACCGCGTATTCAAAAAGAATTGTGTACCCAATGAACACAGTCCGCCGATTTCTCAGCAACAAACCCAGACAAGCAGACAAAACACGTCCAGAAACCTTAGCCACTCTCCCCTATATCAAAGACATCTTGGAAATGACTGCCAGACTACTCAGGCCCCTTGGCATCATGGTTGCCCACAAACCCACCAACACACTAAAACAGCAGCTAATGAACTTGAAAGACCCTATACAGACGAGCAAAACTAATGTTATTTACAAAATACCGTACAAGAACTGTAACAAACACTACATTGGACAAACAGACAGAAAACTAGCTACCAGGATACATGAACATCAACTAGCCACAAAAAGACATGACCCTCTCTCACTAGTATCGTCACATACGGATGAGGAAGGACACCACTTCGACTGTGACAACACATCCATCATAGGACACACCAAACAAAGACATACACGAGAATTCCTAGAAGCATGGCATTTCAACAGGAACTCTATCAACAAACACATCGAGTTAGACCACACCTACCACGCCCTGAGAAAAGGAACAGGAAGTGATTTCACCACAGGAAATAACATCACCAACCCAAAGAAACCCAAACATATAAATAGAACGCAGGAATTTTCAGCATTGCTTCGCCTGAGGCCCACTGAAGATGTTACCTACTAGGGTAATGAAATGTCTGGAAATAAACCTTACAGCTCATTAGTGTGAGGTGGTTGAGGGAATTACCTCATGAAGGATACAGCACAGGGGAAGAGGGAAGAGCAACAAATGGAACTCACAGCAAAGAAGTCCTGGAATTCTGCCCCATCTTTCCTAGCTCTCTCACCACCACACACATCCATGGAGGGTCAGGATTTTATATTTGACACGAACCATCAATGGAAGAGATGAGAAAGTGAGGACTGCAGATACTGGAGACTCAGAGTCAAAAAGTGTGGTGCTGGAAAAGCATAGCACGTCAGGTAGCATCAGAGGAGCAGGAGAATTGTCGTTTCAGGCATAAGCCCGGATCATCAGGATCCCGAAACATCAATTCTCCTGCTCGTCGGTTGCTGCTTGATCGATGGAAGAGAGTCAGTGCAAGACCAAAGGCATTTTGTTCAATCCGATGTCCTTTCAGAATATTCTCGATGGTGTGTGTTGTAGAATCTGCGAGTGTACAATTCGATAAAGAATGTAGAAAGTTACATTCTTCTATGGAAAAGAGAGCAAATTTCCCAGCCTCGGAGATTTTATCAGAAGTCAGAGATCTAAAGCTGTGGTTGCAAATGATAAGGGGCGAGACTTCAATGGACAGAGCTTTCCATTCCATACTGGAGTCTAACTCATCAGGTTGTGAGAAATGCCATAGCAACTCCACATCTTTCAATGTGAATGTTTTTTTTCCCTGCTCATTCTGAAGGATTCGTGCTAGCCAGATCATAGCAAAAGATATATGGACTGAAAAATATTGAGTGAGTGCAGTGCCAAACCCTGCCCACCCCATTTCATAAAGGCAGAGAACTGGATGAGAAATATAGGGCCTGAGTCATAGAAGATCACCACCTCATTTTACTCACTAAGACATCACCAAGAAAAAGATGCTCTTACATAACAATTACTAATGCAAAATATTAAGAAAACACAAAGCAGGGAACAAACATTCTTGTACTTTCTTTCACTGTAATATCAAGTATTTGAGAAGGACATATTCAGTTTCAGATCATATAGGGTAGTTTGTAATACAAAGCATGTTGCTAGGCAATCAAATGATACTCAATGTTAGGAGCATACATGCAGGAATGCAGGAGAAATTTTAGGTTAATTGTCGAGCTTTCCCGATTACAAAACACATTCAACCATTTCTTTCTTCTGCTTGTCTGTTGCTACTGCTCAATTCTATCCCTCTTGATTATATCTCGCTGATGACATTTCTGAAACAAGCAGTAATTGTGTAATGATTTTGGACATGTTGGCTAGTTACAGCTCATGAATGTCCAATTTGTCCAAGTAGTGGAATAACTGCTTAAGCATCCTGTTCAACTCACAAGCCTTTGGTCTGTTCCAGTTTGTCAAGAGGGTATTTAATGAGGGCTGTCTCCTTGTCCCCCAGACACCACTTGTTGAATCTGCCTGCTCCAATGGTGCTCTAGTCCATCACACCAAAGTGTAGGCAAGTCCCAGTTGTTAGATATTCACTGTCATGATTCAGATCTTGTGGTCAAAGATCATCTGGCAGTAACAGAATTGAACACTTTCCTCTCCACTTACGCAATAGAGTTGTGTGTGTGTAATGATGTCAGGGTCATTGCTATCCGATAATACAGAAACAAGAGTAAACCATTCAGCCCTTAACTGTTTTTCACCATTCAGCAACAAAATGACTGACCTGCATCTTAACTACATTTGTCTGTCATGGTTCCATAATCCTTGACTAAACAAATACATCTAGCAAACTCTCAGTTTGGAACATGCAAAACTAACACCTCAATTTGATCATCAGTTAAGTCTTCTATGTTAGAGGGAATACACATCTAGTCTATGCAACCTGTTCCTCATAATTCAGTTCTTGGGTATATTTGCCACACCCCTTCCATGGCTAACGTATCCTTGAAGTGCAATATCCAGAATGTAGTCCAAGCAGAGCTCGGAACAACTGGAACATAACTTCAATCTCTTTGTATTCTCACCCTCCTGAGGTAAAGGCCAAATGCCAGGAATTTAGTTGGTGCTAACTATCAGTTAATGCTGTGGTCCCAGAAGCTGTTTTTTAAAATTTAAAAGAATGAATAATAAGACCTGCTCCCAGGTAAACAAAGCTTCTGCCAAATGTGCAATGCAGCAGAGCACTTTGGCAAAACATTCCAACGGTGTTATGAAAGGATCACACAGACATTCAATGCTGTGGTCATCTTCATAATTGCAACAGAGCAGTGCTTGTGGTGGACTTTGTCTGCAGCTTGGACAAAAAGGCAAAAGAAAAGCAAATGTTAGTGACCAGTGGGCGACAAAGTGGCTCAGTGGTTACCACTGCAGACTTGTAGCGCCAGGGACCTGGATTTGATTCCCACTGTGGGTGACAGTCGGTGTGGAATCTGCACATTCTCCCTGTGTCTGTGTGGGTTTCCTCTGGTTGCATTAGTTTCTTCCCATGGTCCAAAGGTGTGCAGGTTAGATAGATTGGCCATGCTAAATTGCCCCATTTTGGTCGAGAGATGTCCAGGCTAGGTGGATCAGCCATGGGAAATGCAAGGTTACAAGGATAGGGTAGGGGGCTAGGTCTCAGTGTGATGCTCTTTGGAGGATCTGTGTGGACTCTACGCCAAATGGCCTGCTTCCACACTGTAGGGATTCTATGATTCGAAGTCATTCAAATGACTGCAATACCAATAGTGAACCACTATAGGCTACACTGTAGGAACAACATGAATTGGAATCAGGAGGGATTTGAGAAAATGGGTGGGGTGGGAATATGAGGATTGAATTAAGAAATGGCACTAAATATGCTTTCGGTCTCTCACAAGGTGTATTTGGAAATCACACTAAACCTTAACAATGCTGAATTTATAGCTTCTGAAATTAGGCCATCAGCCCAATTCAGAGAGATACACACCCAAAATATAGTAATGTCCCCTTTGCTGAATTAGCCTGATGGTTCGATACATAGCATGCTTTGAAATAATAACATTACCTTCTGCAGAGGTTCAAGTAGTTTTCCAACAATGAGGATGGCAATCATCACAATTACTGCCGTTAGAAGTCCAGCAATCTGTGAAAATATAAGCAAAGTTATCAATGCTAACACATAAAATTTTTATTACAGTGCAATAGTTTAAAAAAAAAGGTTTGTGATGTGATGCTACATTTAAGAACTTTTCCAATGTCTTCACAAGGTTCATTGCGTAGTCAATTAAAAATCACAAGGGATTTGATGGGAACAGTCAGGAAAGTTATTGAGCCCTTTCACTGAATCTGCACAATACAACACACACAACTGTTCAGCAGACAGCAGTCAAAGATGACTTTGACAGGCAATCCCATTCCCCTGCTGTTCCCCATAATCCTGCAAAGACTTTCTGCTTCAAGCACCTTAGCCACTTCTCTTTTGAATGTTAAGTTATTTGCTTCCAGCATCTTTTCAGCCAATGCATTATACTCACTGCAGAAAATAATTTCTTCTCTCTTTTCCTCTGGCTCTTCTACGAACTACTGTTGACCCTGGTTACAAAGTGTTCTTCCAGTGGAAATAGTTTTCTCTTACCTACTCTATCGATATCTTTCATGTTTTTGAATGTATCTATCAATGCCCCAATGGAGAGCTACCTCAGCTTCTTAGAGTCACAGCATCTCTACAGCATGGAATGAAACCATTCAGCCCATCAAGTCTGCACTGATCATCCCACCCAGACCCACCCCACTTACCCTATCCCTGTAAACCCCACATTTCCCATTGCAAACCCACCTAGCCTGCACATCCCTGAACAGTATGGGCAATTTAGCATGGCCAATCCACCTAACTTGAACATCTTTGGACTGTGGGAGGAAACCAGAGTACCCAGAGGAAACTTACACAGACTTGGGGAGAAAATGCAAACTCCACATAGACAGTTGGCGAGAGTGGAATCAAACCCAGGACCCTGAGCCATTGTACCTCTCTTCTCCTTTCATGTAAATGAAAGCCCACATCTCAGATACCTTACTGATAAGTTTCCTTTCTTGCTCCAAGGCCATGTTATCCTTCTCCAAGTACACAGTGTCTAGAATTGGAACAATATTCCAGCTGGGTTCTAACTAGTGTTTTATAAAAAACTTAGCACAACATCTAACGCAAAAAGAAAGATACTGTAAATGCTGGAAAACAACAAATGCTGGAAGCACTCAGCAGGCTAGGCTGGACAGAAACATGGTTAACATTGCAGGTTGACAACCGTTCATCATTACTGAAGGAGGAGGATGGGCATGCCAGAGTTCTAGGCCAGTAGGAAGGCAGGGAGGAAAGTCAAGGAGGAATAAAATAGGTCTTTGATAGGATAGAAGATGGGAGAGATCAACTAAATATTTCATGACACAAAAGCCAAAAAGTGTAGTAACAGATATAGCAAATAAACAAAGATGGGTTCTGCAAAGCTGAAAAGCAATCATCTGAATCAAAATGAGGGGATAAAGAAAAAAGAACAAAATGCAGGTAGGGGTTGTTGAATTGGGTCTATTGCCAAGACCAAAGATGAGGTGGTGTGCTTTGAGCTTGTGGAACACTTTTGTAGGCATAGATAGAAAGGTCAGAGTGGGAGAAAGGTGCAGAATTAAAATTATATCTCCCACTTCCTCTTGCCTGTGCAAAGACTGAGTGCCACAAAGCAGTCACTGAAACAACATTTGGCCTCTTCAATGCAGAGGCCACCATGTCATGCACATATACAATTGATAGCAGTACAAATAAATCACCTGGATGTAGTCTTTGGGACCTTGGATGGTGGGAAAGGAAGAGGCAAAAAGATAGGTGCTAAGTTTCCAGCACTTGCACAGAAAAATGTCACAGGGAAGGCAAGAGTGACTCAGGGTATCACAGAAGGAACAGCCTGTAGGAATGCTGAAAGGAAGGGCTGGAGGAAGAGGTTTCATGCTGGAGCTGGCAAAACAGTGGATGCTGTTTCATCAATTTGAACAGTTGTTGGGGGTAGAAGGTTGCACAAAGGGAAAGCTATCCAGGGAGAAAGGGGAAGGATGAGAGCAGAAGTGTGCAAAAATCAGACCAGGCACAATGGAGGCTATGTCATCCATAGCGGTTGGGAATCCAGGGTCAAGGAAACAAAGTGCTAATTTGGAAGACATCGCCAGAACAGATCGAGAACCTGGTAGAAGGGAATGGAGTCTTTTTCAGTAGGCAGTGTGTGAAGAAATGTAGTCAAGGTAGCAGTGGGAGTCTATGGGCTTTGAATACAGTATTTAATTTATTACATCACTATGTATATCGTTTACATCCAAGCAACTGCCACTCCTCTTTACACTACTTCCTCAACCAATTTCATACCCATGCTCCCGATACTCCTTTAATTTCATGCCATTCAATTTTGCTAACAGGTGTAGAACATGGTTTATTATCAAATGGCTTCTGTAAAGCTTCTTGTGCTTGCTACGTTTGTTCTTTATTTATTCCATTATGTGGTGAACTGGCCTAACAAGTCACTCAGTTGCAAGAGTGACACAACATGGCCATGAGATTTGGTGACTGAGCATAAACTCACATGTAATCTTTGTTCATTCTTTACCTGAGTTTTGCCGCCAGTGCTTTCCTGTACTGCTGTACGGGACAGAGCAGTGCCTGCCAAAAAGCTTGAGAAACAGCCACCAAAAATATTCGAAATTCCGAGAGCAATGAATTCCTGGAAGATTGCACAATTGTATAAATAAACATGCAAATGATTGTTCACAGCAAGTGAACTATCATATAATTTGCTACTTTGATAAAACTCAGTGACATTTTGAATACGATTAAGCAGATTTTTCTTCTATGAATGTAGATTGTCAATTTACACTGTAAACAACTGTTCAGTTATATTCAATTTGGAATATTTAAAAATAATTCTTTAACTCAGTCACCTTCACATCTGTAGCACTCAAGGGGGTATGGACAGATTCTAATCTCTGTTGTTATACCTGGTATATCCTTTCCATTACATGAGATCCATGAGAAAACACAAACGTTTTGGACCAACAGGAAGAGAGAAAAAAATAACTGCATAAATAAGATGAACTGCTTTACATGGAAGATACTGTCAATAAAAAAGATTTCCAAAATTGGAGGTGTACTCAACAATACTGCAGGTCAAATCTCTGCCAAGATGCTCCAGAGACTGGAGGGTTGAGGAGGTAATAAGCAGAATGGACAAAGAAGAAATAGCAGATATACAGAGGAGCCTTGATTATCCGAACGAGATGGGTGGGGAGTATTTTGTCACATAATCAAATGCTGGGTAACACAGTTTAGCCAAGTATTGGGACGTTGTGATCTTCCGGATAATCGAGGTTTGTCTGTAATATATTTGGATTTCCAAAACGAGTATAATAAAGAGTGCCATCTGTAATGCTACTTCACAAGATAACAGCCCATGGTCTTGGGTATGGAGAGAGAATTAGATTTTTAAAAAAAAATTATCCACAGGATAAGGGCCAAGCCAGCATTTAATGCCTAGAGGGCAGTTAAGAATCAACCAGATTACTGTGGGTCTGGAGTCACATGTATGCCAGACTGGGCAAGGATGGCAGATTCCTTCCCTAAAGAACATTAGTGAACCAGGTGGGTTTTTCCGATAATTGGAAGTGGATTCACAGTCATCATTAGACTCTTACTTCATCTGCTGTGGCAGGATTCGAACCTGGGTCCCCAGAATATTACCTCGGTCAACAGTATAGTGATAATACCACTAGGCCATTGCCTGCCCCAACTAGATATCTATTAGCAAACAGAATTGGCATAAAAGGAGGCAGGATATCTGCCTGTAACTAGGAAGTGCCTCGTGGTGGGTGAAATTATTTATAATATATATTAATGACTTGTATGACAGAAGTGAATGTATTATTGCCAAATTAGCACGTGACAAGGGAAAGCAAGTAATGAAGATGACACAGAGTCTGCAGAGGATTACAAACAAGTTAAATAAATGGGTAAAAACTCAGCAACGGAACATAACATGGGAAAACATGAGGATATGCGCTTTGGCAGTAAGAATAGAAGAGCTGAATATTATTTAAAATAATTCAGCAGAAAACTGCAGCATAAAGGGATTGGGAATCCTTGTTCATGAATCACAAAAAACTAAATGTCCAAATTCAGTAGGTAATAGGGAAGGCAAATGGACAGAGAATTCCCTTCCTAATGGTATTGTGGCTGTAACTACACCAAATGATAGCAGCAGTTTAAGAAAGCGCCTCACGACCTCCTTCTGAAGACCAGCTATAGTTGGACAATAAATGCTGAGCAATGGCTGAATAGGCCGGGGTTGTTTCCCCCTGAAGCGTCAGAGGCTGAGGGGTGACCTTATAGAGATTTATAAAATCATGAGAGGGGCTTGGATAGAGAGAATGGCTATGTTCCTTGTCCTAGGGTAGGGACGTCCAAAACTACACAGCATAGGTTTGAAGTGAGAGGGGAAAGATTTAAAAGGGACCAGGAGGGGCAACCTTTTCACACAGAGGGTGGTGCGTGTATGGAATGAGCTGCCAGGAGTAATGGAGGAGGCAGGTACAATTATGACATTCAGAAGGATCTGGATGGGTACACAAATAGGAAGGTATTTAGAGGGATATGGGTCAAATGGAACTATATCAGTTTAGGACATCTGATTAGTGTGGATGAGTTGGACCGAAGGATCTGTTTCCACGTTCTTTGACTCCATGACTTTTGGCATTTATTTTGAAAGGAATGGAGGACAGAAATACAAGATCTTGTTAAATCTATACAAAATCCTAGTCAGACGACTGAATACTGTGAGCTGTTTTGGTCCCCTTATCTAAAGGGGAGATATACTGGCACTGGAGACAATCCAAACAAGGCTTACAAGGTTAATTCTGGGTATGGAGGGATTTTCTTTTGTGGAGGGGCTGAGTAGGTTGACTTGTACTCACTGGAATTTAGAATAATGAAAGGATATCTTATTGAAATACAAGATTCTTAGGGGCTTGATAAGTAAATGCAGAGAGGCTGCTTCCCTTTGTGAAAATGTCTAGGACCAGAGGGATTAATCTCAGATTAAAAGGAGTTATCCATTTAACATGGGGAAGGATCTTTTTCCACCTCTCAGAAGGTAGTCAATCCGAATTTTTTTCTTTAAATAAAAAAAAAGACATAGCTATTGAGGCTAGATCATTGACTAAATTCAAGCCAAGATGGCAGGTTGGAAATCAGTCAGAGAATAAAGGATTGTGAGGATAAAGTGGAACTGAGGATTATCAGATGAGTCATGAAACACTGAATGGCAGAGCAGACCTGACAGTCTGAGTGGCCTAACTTCTGCTCCGACATCTTATGGTTTGCAAAATCTGCAAGGAACCCAAAACAAATGAACACATGTAGTTTAACTTGTACCTCCCCCCAGGTGGTTGCTGCAGCGAGCAATTGCAAGACAATAATACTGGCACCAAGGAGGGTAGATACAGGCTTCTCTTGTCATTTCACTTGTGATTCCAGGACAAGATCTTGCCAGGTGACAACCAGGTATTGCAAATGATCCAAGTCCAGAAAACTGAATACCATTGTCTCAGCAAAAGACAGTGCGAACTGGGAGTGCTCTCGGGCCACTTCCATCCTAGTCTCAAAAGCACAACTGGCTCCAAAATTTATCTTAACTTGAACAATCCCAAAATTACAACTCCTTAAAATTTATGTTAACAGATCAATATTTCTCAGCTAAAACAACTAATATACCTATGGCATTTTCACTAAGTTCCTGCTGGGTTATTGCAAAACCAAAATGTATGGTTTCATCTCAAAACTAACACTGTCCTCTAAATGAATTTATGATTGTCACTCAAACCTATGTTTTCATTTGAAAATATAAATAGCTAGAACAACATGAGGAAGCTGAACACGTCAATATGTCACCTGTTCCACAACCTATATGTAAACAGACAGGATAAACAACTTCCCAACAGTTGGCCTTGTTTCAAATTCTTGCTAAGTTTTACTGAATATCGCAATATAGCAGGTGTGACTTGTCTTAATGTAATTGGTAGCTCTCAAACTACTGAATGGAACAATGTTGACTTCCAAACTTTGTCAGGCAGGACATTGTTTCATATTCCATCCAACTCCAGTAATGTAAGAATTAACAACAATTATAATAGAAATCAAATTTTGATTACTAAACTTTACTCAAAAATAAAAAAAGAGAAAGATGGATACGTCGGTGAAGCTCAAGCTTTAAGAACAAGCATCCAAATACAAAAAACAGCAGAATCTTGCTTACTAATGACAGATTATATGTTAGCAATGCAAGCTACAGCTATTTTAACTTCAAATATAACTCAGAGCTTTCCTTGCATCTTGTGACGCCACACTTTGTTTGCTGTTTCCATGGCTAATCCTTCCTGGAACAGGTCAGCAGAGGCTGTTAGCAGCACCATACCACACCATGGATGACTAGGCAGGATTGCTTCCCACTCTCACTACCTTCAATAGGTATATTGAGAGGATTCACAGGTGAATAATCATGTTTTATGGCCATATTGTGAATGCACATTCCATGGTTAGACACCGAGTATTATCAAACCCACTGCTGCTGGCTCAGAGGCAGGGATATTACCCACTGCACCACAGAGTCTCCTAATAATAACTGAGGCACCAAAAGCAAAGTGACACTACATCCAATTTTCTCTTACCTGGTTCCCATCAATGGGATAGTCATGTTTGGTGCCAAATACTTTAGCAACTGAAACAGCCACAGCATATCCTACTATAGCAATGGAAAAAGCTGATGCACCCACTTCACCAAAGATGCTCACATCTGGGCTCACTGGCGGTAAAAATCTGTTCACAAGAGCAAAATGAAAAAATATTCAAACACTTCTGTACTCAATCTGACAAAAGCTCTCTCATTAGCAACAAAGAATACAAACAGCAAATTTAAACTGCAATCCAAAAATTGCGACATTTTAAAAAAGGATCCGATATTCAAATGTAATCTTCTTACCCTGTTGGAATGTTGTTAATAATTCCAGCATTGTACTTCTGTTTCAAGTTAGCACCATAGGAGACGCCTGTAGCTATAATAGTCTGGAACAAGCAAACATACATGTTCAAAAATCAACCAGGTTTATATATTGTGACTTCTCCCAGTATGTTCACCAATCATGTTCTAACTTTAACCTATTCTATATCAAGATCTCAATTCCTAGGGTCGTACTTTACCAGTCACCTCGAGACAGGATGGGAATCAGGAGGATGATAAAGTGACATGGAAGGCATCAGGAGGAGAGCCCAATGTATTCTCACTGACCTAGAATATTACCACAGGCAGGAACGACAACAGTACAGCTGGCTACTGACCAGAGATAGACATTAGTTAATTGTAATTTAACTAGTAAGCTTACAGAGGATTATTTTGTGACCTTGCAAATATTTATTTTGGCACTGGGACTACCTTCTGCCGTGTAGTGAACAGTGGTATATTCCCAGGGGACCTTTCTTTCTGTAGACTGTATAAGCTACAGAGGAACCACTGCACAATGTTTGTTCTCTTGGCCCCAAGAGGCTTGAAAGTCACTAATGTCCCAGAGAACCATCAGCTGCTCTGAGTGAAGAGAAATAACTGAAAAAAGTCAAGGTTGAGAAAGCAGAGCTACTGGAGAGTTCAATCCCTCCAAAAGCCAAGCATGGCACATAAGAGAAGTTTTTCGTGTAAACACAATGCCCGTGAATAGACAGATTATCTGGTTTGCAGCCATTACAGCAGCCACTATTAGCAGTGTTGCTTCCAAAGCTACAGATCTTCTAACTGAGTTGGCAGCCTGCCATCCTTCATTAGATACTGATCCCAGTGACAGGCCCTTCAGTGGCAGTTACGAATTGGTTCCATGGTTTCACCATCCACTTGCAGAGACCTAAGATCATCTTTGCACCAGACAACAGCAGAATCCATGGCCATTATTTGATTTTTTTTCAAAATGGCCTTGGCTCTTCATGACAGTTTCATGATAAACATGCATCTTGCTGAAAAACATTGCTCATGATAATTATGCCAAGATTGGTTTCCCTACCAGTGCTGACTCATTACTGGGTTATCACTGGGTAGATATTTGATTAGCAGAAGGGCAGTGGTCACCTGCACAACTGTAGCTACGTGAAAGACAGTCACCTGCCTCTCCCGATATATATGGTCAATTCTGCAATTTAAAAAAATTCCCGTGTTCGGGGTCCCAGGCTACTTTTCCATCTTGAAGCATTCCCTCCCTCCTACACACCCTCTGACCTGCATAACAGTCTCCTGTTTTACATCAATTACTTATTGGCAGGGAAACAGGATTCCCAGTTTTTGGGATGTCATGCCCTGACTACACAACTGGCTTAATGAGTGAAAATGTGTTGCAGAAACCGTAACCAGCAACAACTGGGGCCAGTCGTTTTTCCAAACAAATTTCATTGGGCTGACCTTAGGGTTACAGTAGCAATCTGACAAAATGTCAGAGGAGGGATTGACACTACAGTTAAAATGTTTATCATTCCCTCTGCACAAAAATCCAATTGTAACTGATGATCAGCAGTCAAGAGTGCTCAAGTTTCTGAGCTATGTCTTTCTTCATGACTGCCAATAATCCAGTTCTGTAGTCTTTTAAGCTATAGTTAGCAAAAACTAAAACAATGTGCCCTTCCTTGATGTTAATATAGCAACTGGTTAAACAGGTGATTTTGGATCAATAGCTTAACTAATTGGCTTGAGATATACAGGGTAAATAGACAGGTGACTGGGTGTGTACAACATTAGGTTGTTAACAAAACATGATTTGTTAATTACCACCACATACAAAGAAAGCTGTTTTAAAGGGGCCCTCTTATGGTGCAGAGGTAGGGTCCCTTATCCCTGAACTGAGAAACCCGAGTTTAAGTCCCACCTCCTCCAGAGGTGTGTTATAATAATCTCTGAACAGGTAAATTAAGAAAATAGGTAAATAAAAAAGAAAGCGGTCTTAGTTTTTTTCATGGATGGTTTGGACCTAAATTGACACTCGGCATTAAAATTCTAAAGCTCAATTCTAACATCTCGGTGGGAAATATCGAGTCCTGTGGAACTTATTTAACTGATGTAAGGGGCAGCCCCCAACTGTGGAAGCAACACCTCAAGGCAAATGATGTGCATTTACCAAAGTTTGAATTGTGCACACTCCAGCAACTATGACTCGAATTAAGGCAGCCAACATGAAAATGTCAATCTTGCTCCATGGTCACACCTTTGAATGAGGTCAGAACAATGGGTGTTCAAGAAGCATTCTGCATTCTTGAACGTACAAACTAATGTTGATGTTCCCATGCTATACTGAAAGAATACTGTGCTGTCAGTGATACTACCCTGTGATGATGATGTTGAGTACAAGCCTCATTTGGTCATCTTGGCTCTTCATGAAAGAGGCTCTAGTACCTACTTGAAGAATAGGGACGCTCTCCCTTCTACTCAATATTACTTTTCCAATAAATAACCAAATTATCTAGCCATCACCTTCTTGCTATTTATGGTTCCAAGCTGTTCAAAATGGTTACTATATTTCCAAATTTATAACAAGTTCCAAAGTTATCTATTGAGTACTTTTAGTTTTGAGGTTGTAATAGGTTCTGCATCCATGCAAACGACTGCTTTATTTTTTCCTGGCTTGGGTAAGCAAATCATTTCTGTCTGTGTAAGCCTTGCTTAACCATTGGGAACGATGTTTTTGCCAAAAAAAGTTTACAAAAATAAAATGCAACTTTATAAATGTTTCCTACTTAGCTGTACAGCGGAATCTGGTTATGAACAAACAAATAGGGTTGGTCAGAACACCAATGAACTGTGTAGTCGTAACTAATTGAATTCAATCTTGTAACAAAATTGTTCAGAAAATAGACACTAACTTCTCCTGGCACTGTGAGGTAACAAGCCAAATTGGATCATAAGGTCTTAATGAATTTATTAGAGCAGCAGGTGGGGAACAGAACAGATGTGACAGTCCCTAGGATTAGAGGAAGTAAAAAATAGGACACTCATTCCAACTGCCCCAGGGTGAACATCATGTGACAACAGTATTATGTGATCAGATTAACCCTTCTATTGTTGGGCATTCAATGTTGACACTTCTGCAAATAACAGGCACATTGGTGGAGTACCAAACAGCTGTCTGTTGCTATGAAATCTGGTATCAGTGTGTATAAAAAGATCAAAAGCCAAAAAAAATGCAGATATTCCACCCTTACCTAAGGGGTTGATTGAAACTACCTCTATGATTTCACGATTGATTTAATTTACTTACCACAATCACTTCAATAGGAATAGGCACTTTAATCTTCTCTTTGTAACGAGTGTTGATTTCTTTTACAATTACAACCACGACAAAGGTAATCAAGCCAGCAATGAAGTCTGCAATATTGGTTTGTCGAATATTCCGGAATATGTCAATAAGCGTCTACAAAATAAATTTAAAAGCAGAAATTATAACATATGCAGAATCTTGGCCAGAAAAGCAGTTTGATACCTATAGCAGAGTTAGAGAAAGGGATATGAATTAGGTTTTCATAAATATGCATGCAATTTCAGCTGGCAACATTCTCTCTTTCTCAAACAGAAAGTCATGGATTCTGACCATGTCACAGACTTGAATATGTATATTTACCACAGTAATGAGGATGTCCTGTATGTTGGAAGTGTTCTCTTTTAGATGTTAAACCTACACCCTAATTACTTGCTCAGCAAGTCATACAAGATTCCATTGCACTTTGGTAAAAAAGTCTGAAGTACAGGAATATTCCTAAACATTTTGATCAAAAACATACAAATACATGAGTATATCAGGCAGAATAAGTGCAGCTACTTGATCAAGTTAACCTCACACCACAATATCTGGACCAAGATGATTAACTACTATCCCTGCCCCGAACCGGTTTCCACCCATAACATGTCATGTGAGCCTTTCAGGTAATCGGATTATTTAATTTCTATTTGGGAAATCTTTTGTGCCCAAATTGACACCAGATATGTCTAAAATGTCTGTACTTCCAAATAGTTAATGAGTCATAAATTAGAGAAGATATGCAATTTGTTTGATAAATGGGGACCAGGTAATGACAGATCAGGTTTGGATATGAAGTTCTCCACAGTCAGACAGCCTGGCTTGTAGTCAGCATTAATAGTAATGCATGATTAATGCGAGTTTGGTATCGGTGAGTAACTACTAACCATTAAACTTTATCATGATGGAGTTAATGCCTGGAAATGGTTAGACAGAACAAAATTGAACTAAATTGTAGAGCAAGACTTGAATTCCAGATTTACTAAGCAAATTTAGATTTTACCATTTGCCATAATAGGATTTTTACTGATGTCCCTTGAACATTATCTTAGATTACAAGTCCTGTGACATTATCGCAATGGTACTGTCACCCCCTACCAACCATGTTTTTTCAATGCACAAAAATTAAACAGTGAAATTATGCTATCAATTTTCATTGTACGAAAGAAATGCAATGCATTCTTGTCTACCCATGACCAGTATTATCAAGTCTCCGTGCTGAAAAATAATTCAATTTGCTGCTCTAGACCAGTTTTCCATCATTTGTCCATACATAAAAGTTATATTCTTTTTGACATTCATAGAAAGAGAATGGTTTATTGGAAGCTTCTTTATAGATTAAAATTAAAAAATTAAATTACTTACAGTGTGGAAACAGGCCCTCCGGCCCAACAAGTCTACACCGACCCGCCGAAGCGCAACCCACCCATACCCCTGCATTTACCCCTTACCTAACACTACGGGCAATTTAGCATGGCCAATTTACCTGACCAGCACTTCATTGGAGCGTGGGAGGAAACCGGAGCACCCGGAGGAAACCCACGCAGACA
>NC_057732.1:20132126-20137347 GCF_004010195.1 Chiloscyllium plagiosum | reverse complement strand
CCTGACCTGCTGTGCTGTTCCAGCAATAAAGTTTCAACTTTGATCTCCAGCATCTGCAGACCTCACTTTCTCCTCATTCCTAGTCTGCCTTGAACTTAAACCCTGCAAAAATTCTAACCTGCTGCTTATGTTTCTACTTGACTCCATACTCCCTGTTGCTTTCCCTTTCCCCGACTCTCAAGTTTAAAGTCCTACTGACCACCCTATTTATCCTTTTTCCCAGAACACTTGTTCCAGGTTGGTTCAGGTGGAGACTGTCCCATCGGTACAGATTGCCCCACTTCCAAAACTGATGCCAATGTCCCATGAAATGGAATCCCTCTTTCCCACACCAATCTCTTAGCCATATGTTTACTTCCCTAATTTTCTTACCCCTATGCCAATTAGCACGTGGCTCGGGCAGTAATCCAGAGATAATGACCTTTGAGGACCTGTTCTTCAAATTCCTTCCTAGTGCTTGATATCCCCAAATAGGTCCTCTTTCCTAGCCTTACCTACATTGGCACAAACAATGTGGACAACAACAACTGGATTCTCTTGCTCTCGGTCCAATATCCTTTCAAGTCAGTCAGAGATGTCCTGCACCCTGGCACCGGACATGCAGTACACCATGCGGGACTCCCAATCCAGCTCACACCATCCGGAAGGCCAAGTAGCAAATGTAAATGCCTTCAGTTACCTCGGACGGGCAGATACACCACCCATGGTACTGCCACTGGAAGAGTCAGTTTTAGTTTCAAATTTTCTGGACACCCTCTGGTCAGCACTGACAATATCAGACAGTGGGTGCAAAACGATTTGGTCCTGGCAAAACTAAAACAGATGCTGATGATAGGGGAAACAAAAGGGCCATCACACCCACAACACAGAATATGGGTTCCCTAATTGGGACTGTTAACCTGGTCCAATCAATCAGGGAGCCCTGGCTGACAGGCAAACAGGAATGTCAGAGGTTCTGTTCACTCCGAGCTGGCTTTGAAGGAGCTGGATCAGTGTCAAGTGCAATGCATGTGTAAATGAAGATTGACTTGGCGATGGGATAATGGCCTCTGTGGAGTTATTTCACCCTCATTTAGTAATGTCTCATTAAAGCTTTGTATGTCTTTTTATGGAATGAGGATTATTTGACTGCTAATTAGATCCAATTACCTAAATCTAACATTGATGTTTTTATTCAAAACCTGTTACAGATAAGGATTAGGATTTAAATTTGAGCAGTTTAAATAAAAAGAGCAATTTTTATCTTTCAATTCCTACATACTAGAACTAAATTTAGCCACAATTTCAATTGTTATTTAGTCTTAATTACTTTAAGTGAAGTTGTTTTGAACATTATTTGTTCTTGAACAAGCACAAGATAATACTTACATATATGACGGAAAGAACGCCAATGTAACTGTCTGTTGGGACGCTTAAACATATTTTCAGTTGAGATACAAAAACGTGAAATGCAGCAGCTGTTGTAAATCCTCCCACCAATGGAACGGACAGGTATCGAACAATGAAACCAACTTGCAGAATTCCAAGCACAAGCTAAAACATGAAGGAAACAGCTGTTATAACATTATTTAAAATGGTATATGAATAAAGCATAACTGGTGGTCATTCAGCCCATGGTGTCAATGCCAGCTCTCTGAAAAGAAACTCAGCTAGCCAGACTAACATACAGGTACATAAACTCTCATCGGCTAATACCCTTTTGAAAGCTGTGATTGAATCACTCTTTCCTACACTCTCAGGTGGTGTGTGCCCATTCCTAACTACACACTGTGCAGAAAACATTTTGTTCTCATTTGTCCAACACCTCAAAATCAGTATCCTCTGGTTCTCAATTCTTCTGCCAATAGGAATCAATTTTCCCCATCTTCTCTGGCCAGACCCCTTTGGATTTTGATTGAGGAGGAGAAACATTAGGACAATTAAAATATATGTATATATATTACCTGAATAATGCCAGCAAGAACAGTGACTGAAGATGCAATTATAACTCTCTGGCCATCTCTGGCAACCGTGTCCACAACTGTAGCATTGGCATCTGTCATGTTACTTGAAATCAGGAAATTTTCATCAGGGGTCATTGATAGAATCAAAGACCCTATCATCAAACTGGTAATTGGAAAAGGTCCTATGCAAAGTCAAGCAAATAAATATATCTAAGAAAGCAAAAGAACTCATTCATTATACATAATAATACAATGAGAACTTTCAAACAGTAATGTACCTATAATTTACAACTCTCTTCCCTATATAAAAATCTTCTCTTCTTCCTGCTGAAGCTGCAAACTAATTTTGGAACAGGATTTCATACATGCCTGGTCCCAACTTACAGCATATCTACATGATCGTTCTTCACGTACGAACCTAGACTAAGTATTTGGGCCTTCATAATGGAGTGTCATCCTAATGTTAACATTACAGTTTTGTATTCTTGTAAAGGAAATATGTTGATCTAATCAATAATATTTGTCATATGTGCTTTCACTACCACTGATATAAGTAATATAAATGTAGGTGTTGTTTATTCATTGACAGGATGTGATGTGGCTGGCTAGACCAACATTTATTGCCTAACCTAATTGCCCAGAGGGCAGTTAAGAGTCAGCCACATTGTTGTGGTTTAGAATCATTTGTAGGCCGGACCAGGTGAGGACTGCAATTTCCTTCCCTAAAGGCACTAGTGAACCAGATGCGTTCCCTCCCTCCCCATCGTCCCCCCCACCTCCAACCCACCCAACTCCCTCCCCCAAACCAAAATCAGCTATGGTACCATGGTCATTCCATTAAATTACAGATTTTTCTACTGAATTCATGGCATGATTTGAACCCATTTCCCAGAAGATGACCAGGTCCCTTGATTAATAGCCTAGCAATAATCCTAATAGGCTACTGCCTCCCCAAGATTCATTCTAGGGGTAGACCTATCCATGTTTGAGTTTAAAACTGACCCGAGTTTTATCTGATTCCAAAAAATCAAAAAGCCTCTGCTAATTTAGCAGTTGTTTAGTTGAAGTTTTATCTCAGAGTACAGTTAAAACTGAAGGCATCGACAACACCTATAAAATACCAGCTTTACACCACATACACTCATTAACAGAGCTTTGATTAATAACTTATCAAATCAGCAAATGTAGGAAACACATTTTTATTTACACTTCAACAATTCTAAACCCATAAATCAAAAATAAAACCACAATTCAGAGATTCAAACAAAATGTCCTCACCAACAGCTAAATGTTTTGAAGTTCCCAAGAAAAAATATGGCAGAATGGGGAAAAATGCTGAGTAGAGACCATAACCCACCGGGACTTCAGCCAACAGAGCAAATGCCAGACCTAAAATAGAAATACTTGGTATAATTCTAGCTTTCATCATCTTAAATATGCAAAACTATTATAATCTCATTGCAAAAAAGCAAATTAATTTGATCTAAGATTCATTTCTTTGTTATGTTGTTTGAGGTCCACTTCAATTTCACCACACTTCAGACTGGACCAGTTAATAAGTTATAGTTGCTGGTACAACCAACAAAAAAAAAATCGAAGTGAATTGTTTATGACCAAGGATCACAGAAATGGCCAATCTGATTCCCATGCTAATAGGCCAGTTTTTGCAAAGTTACTATGCCAGCTGAATCCACCTGAAACTATGTATTCTGTCTTTACCTAATGTATCTTGGAACCAAAAGCCTTCTGCATAAGTAGTAATATTTTAGTAAGCACATCTAGTTTTTCCATTTGCCACTATTTAATGAAAGCAAAACTGCTGGATTGACTCAGTCATGCAGCAGCTGTGGAAAGAGGAACAGAGTGAACATTTCAGATTGATGACCTTCTTTGGTTCACTGGCCAACAGTTAGAGATGCAATAGATTTTAAATCAGTACCAGAGAAAGGGGAGGAATGAGGAAAGGACACAGGAGAATTGAAACAGAGATGAAGATTGAGAAGTGAACAACATGAAGGTAAGGAAGGGTTGGAAAGTGGGAGAGAAATTTGTGAAGAATGATCAGTTCAGGGTGAAAGCAGGAAACTTTACTGATGTACTGGAAAAGTAATAAAAAAAAAGATTATTTTAGAAATGGAATAAAGAACATTTCATGTAATTGAAAGCAAAGCTAGGATCCATAAAATTTTCCATAGCAACATTTATTTGGAAAAAATGAGATAAAGAGTCAAAAGGGGAAGCTGTTCAAAGTGGATGGATTGTGGTTAGACTTCTGTTAAAGAATAGAAGGCCTGCAGATTTTCCTGATTGGAGATTGAGAACAGGTACCGGATGTCCATGTTGAAAAGGTAGTTAGGTCAGGAAACAGAAAGCCACTGGTTAAAAGTGACAAGGGCATTGTACAATTCACAGATGTGGAGATATGGATAGAGGGACAAAAAGTGTTTAGATAGAAAGACAAGTTCCCTGGGCAAGAACAAGCTGACACAATGGGTATGCCAGTACAACAACTCCAAATGATATGACTGAGAGAAGGCATGAGGGCAGGGAATGGGGTCCAAATGGGACACAATTTCTGCAGGGAGGAGGAATGGCAATGGTGCCAGTGAATGAAGTTAAATCAGAGGGGAAGGAAGAAGTTTTGCACTGCGTCAAGCTCAAATTTTAACGAGGTGGGTGTAAGGGGTCAAGGTCGAGGCCTTTACTAGGAATCATCATTAGGGTGGGGTTAGGGAGGGTCAGAAGTCAAAAGAAGAACATTCGAGGATATATTGAAACATAAAAGGTGAGATTGAAAGGAAGGACAGGATCAGAAAAAAAGTGAAGGGGAAAGATACCATTGGGCTATTTCTCAAACGTTACTGGTTTAATTGGACTTCTCTTAGGACTACAAATATCATTCACTTTCAGAGAAATCATATAACAGATCAGATCAAGGTTTTGCAAATGTAGTTAGCTAGCTTAACAGATGGTTGCTCAGGAGTAGTCTATACAGAGTAAAAACTAACCCATTATCGGCACCAGGGCAAAGTATGTTGCCTGTACTCAACATCTCCTGTAATAATCTTGTCCTACATTAAAATTGTGTAATTTTATTGGACCAGACATTTCATAGGTAAAGGCTATTTCAATCATAATATTGTACAATAAACTATTCGGACACAAAATAATGTCCCTGAATGTGAACCCATTTCAGTCATTTATTGGCCTTGAATTCAATGAGGAAATTCTGGAAGGGGGGGTTCATGGTACATGCCTGTGTAGAACTCCAGGGAAAG
>NC_057732.1:20042805-20132108 GCF_004010195.1 Chiloscyllium plagiosum | reverse complement strand
GAGAGAGAGAGCGCGCGAGAGAGCGAGAGAGAGAGAGTGCGCGCGCGCGAGAGCGAGAGAGAGAGAGTGCGCGCGCGCGAGAGCGAGAGAGAGAGAGAGTGCGCGCGCGCGAGAGCGAGAGAAAGAGAGAGCGCGCACACGAGAGAGAGAGAGCGCGCGCGCGAGAGCACGCGAGTGAGATAGAGAGCGCGCGAGAGAGTGAGAGCGTATGCGAGAGCGAGAGAGAGCGCGATCGAGAGCGAGAGAGAGAGAGCGCGATCGAGAGAGAGAGAGAGCGCGATCGAGAGAGAGAGAGCGCGCGGGAGAGCGAGAGAGAGAGAGCGCGCGGGAGAGCGAGAGAGAGAGAGCGCGCGGGAGAGCGAGAGAGAGCGAGCGCCATGAGAGCGAGAGAGAGAGACAGAGAGAGAGAGAGCGCGAGCGAGAGAGAGCGTGCGAGTGAGAGAGAGAGAGCGCGCGAGAGAGAGTGCACGACAGAGAGAGTGCGCGCGAGAGAGAGAGCGAGAGAGCGCGCGAGAGCGAGAGAGCGAGAGAGCGCGCGTGCGCGAGAAAGAGAGCGCGCGCGCGAGAGCAAGAGAGAGAGAGAGCGAGAGCACACGCGAGTGAGAGAGAGCGCGCCCGAGCGAGAGAGAGAGAGAGAGAGAGAGAGAGAGAGCGCGAGCGAGAGAGAGCGTGCGAGCGAGAGAGAGAGAGCGCGCTCGAGAGCGAGAGAGAGAGCGCACTCGAGAGCGAGAGAGAGAGCGCACTCGAGAGCGAGAGAGAGAGAGCGCATTCGAGAGCGAGATGGAGCGAGAGAGCGCGCGCGAGAGCGAGATGGAGCGAGAGAGCGCGCGTGAGAGCGAGATGGAGCGAGAGAGCGCGCGCGAGAGCGAGATGGAGCGAGAGAGTGAGCGCGCGAGAGCACGCGAGTGAGATAGAGAGCGCGTGAGAGCGAGAGAGAGAGAACGTGCGCGAGAGCAAGAGAGAGCGAGAGCACACGCGAGGGAGAGCGCGCCCGAGCGAGAGAGAGAGAGAGCGCGAGCGAGAGAGAGCGCGCGAGAGAGAGAGAGCGCGAGAGAGAGAGAGCGCGAAAGAGAGAGAGCGCGAAAGAGAGAGAGCGCGAGAGAGAGAGAGCGCGAGAGAGAGAGCACGAGCGAGAGAGAAGGTGATCAGTCATTTGGAGACAGTGGCTGGGCTCCCATCGATGTCCAGGACTGTTCTCGGTAGCCTTTCAGTCAGCTGAGTTCATTTTTAATCACTGTAAACAAAAGACATGATCAGTGTTGGAAACATCACTGGCGTAATGTTTCTATCGGGACCTTGAGATCCCCTTCGGATAATCTGATACTGTATTCAGATAATCTGATATTCAGATAATCGAGGTTCCTCTGTAATGGGAAATGAGTTTGGGTGGGATACTCTTCGGAGGGTCAGTTGGGTTGAAGGGCCTGTTTCCACACTGCAGGGATTCTATAATTCTATGTAATGCATGTGACCCTCACCAACTTTTACAGATGCACCATAGAAAGCATACTATCTGGGTGCTTAACAGCGTGGTACGACCTTCCATTCACGGACTCCATTTACAATTCTCACTGTACAGAATGGCCATCAACATCAAAGACCTCTCCCACCACAGTAGTGCTCTCCTACAACCTCTTCAATCAGGCAGAAGCTAAAGCAGCTTGAACACATGCACCAACAGGTTCAAGAACAGTTCTTCCCTGACTTTAGCAGACTGATGAATGGACGTTTAACTTCAAATAACGTTGATCTTGCTTTGTTCACCTCCTGTGCAATGTGTAATGTGTATGCCTCACTCTGTTTAAGCACCCTATGATCTGTTTGTCCTTGCTTACTATGATCTGCTTGCATTGCTAGCAAAACATTTCAGTACTTAGGTACATGTGACTACAATTAATTAAATCAAATCCATCACTGAGACCACAATCAATGTACTGTCAGGACAGTTTTCAATTGAAAACCAAGGTCTAGCTATTACCTTCAAGCCATTAAGTAAAGAGAAAAAGCACAATGTACTAGCTGGTTGATGAGAATGGACTTGATGCTACCTTTTTGGGGCCACAGTAACTTAAAAGTAAGATGACCATCTTAATTCTATTAGCTCAAAGTGTACCCTGACAAGCTGTTGGCCTAAACAAAAATAAGCATTCCATTCATCGAGACTAAAGGCATCTTATGTCAGATTTCTTGATTAGTTGCAAATTATAGACCTGTAATGTCATTATTAGGGGAGAAAAATGAATTTCATTCCATTTTCAATAATAGATCGAGAATAACAATACTATTTGGTGCATTTAACCCTATCCAGAATGGATCAAAATCCAAGATCAAATATAGAAAATACTCAACAGAAATGTGGTCTACTTCACTAGTTTAAAATTATTAGTGCGTCTTATTCAGTGAGAACTAAAATTCTTCACCTCCTTCAGTCAAATAGGGAAAAACCCAATGATTGCTGGAACTATAACCGCACAGAGCAGATGGATTATTATTTCAAAAGATTCTAATCAAAGGTAAAAAGAAGTATTTTTAAAAAGTTAAATGAATATATGTAGTATCCTGGAAAGACATTTACCTTGTAATGTTGCCACCAAACCAGTGCTCACTCCAGAAATAAGATCACCAGGCAACCATTCCTTCAATCTGTACTTGGGCAACCAATTCAGTATGGGCAGAAAGCCTTTAATTATGCCTAGAACCCTTTTAGCTGAGCAACTGCAAAGAAATAAAATCAATGTAAGTAATAAGTTTACCTCTCGGGCTTATTTTAATTGAAAGCAATATTAAAAAGTAATGGAAAAATCTAGTTTGAGTGCAACATGAATATTTTTCCATTTAATATCCTTCTTTAAAAACTTATTTTTCTACACATTGTTAAAGCAGAAATTGATCAACCTTAATTTTGAATGGCACAAGTGAACCAGCAAGCAATCGACACCACAAATTTAGGTTTTGTTATTAACTATAATTATTTAGTTATTAATTAATGAGCCTCACTTGCGCAAAATACTTCGCATATCCGCATAATGGGTTCCTTTATTACTTAAAAACAAAATGCTCTTTGCTCCCAAAAATCACCTTGCATCCAATAAAAAGAATTTTTACTTCTCTTAATTGGATTGTTTAACAGATAAACAATATCTTTCAGAAAGTTAAATGACCATGATTAGACCCAACAGAGGATCCATTCTTGTCCCTCCATGGCAATACAAAACTAAATTTCTTCTTATATAGATTTCTTTTCATATACCATACTTGCACCTTCAGTTGAACAGTATACAGTTAAACATGAGAAACAGAAAATGCTGGGAGTACTCATGAGGACATGCGGCATCTATAAAGAGAAGTGATACTGTTTCAGGTTGTGGACCTTCTATTCAAAGCATTTCCAGCATTTCTTGTTTATTTATCTCAGGTTCCCAGCATCTGCAGTACAGTTACACAGGCAAGACCCCACCTTAAATACTGTGTGCAGCTTTGGTCTCTAAGGATGGATGTAAATGCATTGGAGGTGCTTCAGAGGACGTTTTCTCGATTGCTACCTGGAATAAACAGGTTGTCATAGGTGAAAAACTGGAGCGATTCGGCTTGTTTTCACCAGAGTTTAGAAGAGTGAGAAGTGTTTTTCTTGAAGTTTATGAGATCCTGGATGTCTTCTCCAGATGTGGGCTTCTCTATCCTCTTGTGGATGAGATCAGAAATAAATGGTACAACTTAAGATTTGGGTCACCTGTTTAAGACTGAGACGAGAGGCTTTTTTTCTTTCAGAGGCAGTGCAACTTCTGAACACTGTCTTAGAAGGCAGAATGTTGAAAATGTTTAATTGGTGAAGGTAGATTGATTTCATGCTTAAGAAGAATCAGTGGATATCAGGAATAAACAGGAATTCAGAACACTAACTTGCCATGACCTTAACGAATGGCAGAGAAGCCTGGAAGGGCCAATAGCATCCTTCTAATTGATATGTTTGTAAGTTAGTCTTTTGCTTATGCAATGATTTAAAATACTTGACAAACATACCTTTTTGTTTGTCACTTATTAGATAAGGTGCCCTCACACCTACATTTGTATTCTGTTCATAGAGAACATACTGTTTTCGCACCTAGTTTAATATAAACATGTTATATTCAATTGGAGTGATTTAGTCCAAAACTAGGGTCTTAAATGCAAACACAACAAATTATGCAGGTATGAAGGGCAATTCAGTTAAAATAGATTGGAAAACACATGACAACGGATAAAGTAATGATTTCTCGAGCTAGGGAGTCCAGAATAAGTGGCCCACAGTCTCAGGATAGGAGGATCAGACACTTAGGACTGAGACAGGGGTAAGTTTCATCACTAAAAAAGGCCACGAATCTTTGAAATTTTCTATCCCAGAAGATTGTAGAGGCTCAACTGTTGAGTAAATTTTAAAAATCTGATAGATTTGTGGCTGCAAAGGAAAATCAGGATTGGGTGAGAAAGTAGAATTGAGGTAGAAAATGCATCATTGCCTTACTGATTGGTGGAGCACGTTCAGTGGGCTCAATGATCTATTCCTGCTTCTATTTCTTATAACCTTATCTGAAAACTCAATATTTTCTGTTTTGCAATGCATATAGAGCACAAATGATTAACTATTTTCCAATGCTCAATCATTAACTTTAAAGAAATATCAAAATGTTTCTTATAGTCTTATTCCTTTATACTTTCTTGAAAACATCCATTTAATCATAACAGTATTCAAACGTAGACTGTTTAGCAGCCAACCACCTATTTAAAAGATCCCTTTTCACTCTATGAAATTCAACATTCCATGAGCCACTCAGATTCTCCCCTTGGGGTAAGAACCCACTTACACAAAGCCGGAAAGTTCAGATGCAGGTTGGAAGGGAATTAATTAAAGATAGCTCTTTCTCCACACTACCCCCACCCCTTCCAGTACACCTGGAGTTAACAGATAGAGCTGCACAATTTACCAGAGCCATTTTCTGCTCTTTGTTTGGTCAGGACTGCTTACCTTTCAAATTTTGGTATGCAGGATTATCTGGAGCTAAATAAGAAGAATTCTTGTTGTTAGTGACAGCTGTACCCATCCACATTCTCTGATGAGTGAGTCACAATAGCTAGTCAGGTATAACAAAACTCCAGAGCTACCTGATTGAGATATCAAGTTATTGAGTCTGCCACAGAGGATGAACTGGTTTATAAACTACCATCATCAGGCATGTAAATTTAACATTGCCTGAACAGGTTTTGTTTATCAGTATGGTGGAAGACTTACATTTGATAGCCAACCTAATCTGCCATTTGTTTAAACCCAAGTTAAGGGTAAAGTTGCCATGGACCACAGTAACTTCAGTCAGTTTGAGAACTGAACCCACACTGTTGTAATCACTCTGCATCATAAACCAGCCATTCAGCCAACAAAGCTAACCAAAACCATCCTAGTGCGCAATACAGACTGAGGTGAACAGCGCAGATTTAATTCCCGTACTGGCTGGGGTTGTCATGCAAGTCCCTCCTTCTCAATCCCTCCCCTCATTAAACCACTACTGTCAGTAATCTCTAAAAAGGGAGAACAGCTATATTGTTCAGTAAACTGGAATCAAAGATTGCTTACTAAAACTTTGAATCAGCAATGTGACACATAGGAGTCAACTTGTACGCAAAACTAGAGTTCTCTAGATAACTGAATTCCTAGATTCAAATGAATCAAAAAGTCAGAGGCTTACTATAACCGACAGGTTCATAAGAGAGAGAACTGAAAAAGGAAACAACAAAAAAGGCCCCACAAATGTTACAAAAATAGATTAGTAAGGTACTAACTTTACCAACATAAATAGAATTAAAGTAATCAATGGATAAGTAAATGAAGGACTAGAGGAGATCTTGTGGAAGCAGAGGACATGGCTGAACTACAAAATAAAATGCTGCTAATACCACAAGAAATTATTTACATGGAATACCAACCTGCATGTCCATCTGTGATATTATCCATCTCCTGTAACTTGAACACCACCCTAAATGTAATATTAATTTCCTTACTCTAGATATGTACTCCAAGGCATGGCCTACTGTACAATCCCAACAACTCTCACTCCTCATTGCTTCTCTAGTACTTATCCTGCATTCTAACCAGATAGGAAGTAGCAGAGATGCCAATTTGATAGAATCTTATTAGGGTCTGAGCAACGTAGACTACCGCAAAATTTGTGGCAGAATCAAACAAGCAGTCCATCAAGACCTATCTTGACATGAGAGCATCTCACTGCATCTTTTGTGCATTTAGAAGAAAGTGAGGACTGCAGATGCTGGGCAGTCAGAGTCAAAAAGTGTGGCACTGGAAAAGCACAGCAGGTCAGGCAACATCCGCAGTGGAGGGGAGTCGACATATTGGATATGCATTTGACAAACAATGAGGCAAAGTTCTTGCTAGACAGTGACGAGTTGCCAATTAATGGAGAGTGCTGCTTTTTAAATGCCTCATTACTATTCAGCTTCCAATCTTACCAAATGCCTCAAACAAACTAGCCATCAGGAACTTTGACATGGACATAAATGCAGGTGCCTGACACACCTTCAACTCATTGCTTGCTCCAAAGGACCTCAACGTTGGACACTGGGCAACACCTCAGAGCATACTCCATGAATACCTTCCACACGTGCCTCATGTCCAAGGACATTGGCATCCAACATGTACCAGCTCATAGCAATGCTCATCACATCTCCAATCCACGTACAGGATGCTTCCAAACTTTGAGCTGCATTGGCAACTAACCTTGTAATGCTGCTGCTCAGCATCATGCACCCAGCTCATGGATTGGGCCAGGGCACGTCCAGACTCTATATTTGCTTCATAGTGTTCACTCACTCGCTTCTTGGATGCTGACAGCATCCCTGTCATGCATTGCCATTTTGCACTTTTACCCTTCAGCCAGATACACTAAGCTCATATGACTACAGTCTTGCCTTGTCATTAAGCTCAGCCACGAAGCTTTTCATGGTTGTCAAGTGCCCCCAGTCAAATCAAAAGGCCTAACCTTCAATTGGGGGTCCCAACAACTAAGTTAAGGGCAGGCACTGATTCCAGACTAAAGCTTGGACATGCTCAGGTTAGTCAAAATCAGGATGATCTTCATAAGAGAGGTGGGAAGCTGAATATTAGGCAGCACACCACCCAGGTGGAGTCTTTCTGCCCTATTCGGTAGCATTTTCCTCCTGGAATGTGGCAGGTATTTGGGAGAGGAGAGTAGGTGGCATAGCTGTTACTTTTCATGCAGGTGGGGAGATCTCTCGAGTGAGAAAGAGCAGGCAGCAGAGGGTGTGGACAGTGAGTGGTAGAACATGACGCTTGGCAGAAGGTAGATGCAGTAACAGAGACAGAGTGTGTGTGACAGTCACTGGAGAAAGTCACTAGCTTTCTTCTCCCATGCTGAATATTCTTCCTGGTGGCTGAGACTGCACTGACCTGGTGGTAATCTCAGACACAGCAGGCATGGTTTGGTGTTCTGGCCTCCACTGCTGGTCCTGAGAGAAAAGGGTGTCCCTTGTCTGCACAGTCCCATCCAACAGGGCCACCTTACCTGCAAAGTGAGGTGTCAATTCCCCCTGTCTGCCATGCCCTGGACACATGTTAGGAACTGTGCAGGCAGCTCCAGACTGACAGTGTTTATTTGGGTGCACAATGGGCTTTTAAAAATGGCGAGAGCTAACCTTTTGGTGACCTATCTATCTGTGAGTGATGAATCGTTCTGGAAATGTATATTGGAATATGGGAATAGAATCAAATGTGTCAGATACCATAGGCGGAGTAATAGGTAGTTGACAAGACACATTTGGTAAGAAACGATGAAAAATCTCACTAGTCCTTGCAGCAAGTATCCCTCCAAAACCAAAGCTCACTGAAACTCTCACTTAGCCAAAAACAAAATCTTAAAACTCAGCCCAATTCTGTCAACTCCAATTAGCTTTTCCTCTTCATAATGTCACACTAAAATGTCAGTGCTCAAATCTGTTTCTTAAATGGCTTTACATTCACCACTTTGCACTGCTGGGTTGTTTGAAAACTGCCCAGCCAAATCAATTATTTCTTCGGATATTCTTTAAAAATGACAGTGTTATACCTTCCGTTTGAAAAAAAAGGTTTAAATTTAGTGGCTGGCAAATGTTGATGACGTCTTACTAAATGCTGCTACTTCTGAAGTGAAGGGGAACAGAAATCGGCTTTGCTTTAGATTCGAGAATAGCGTGAGAGGTTTTAATGGAGGTTTTAGAACAACTTGCTGGGCATGTGGAGAGGCGGAAAAACTTCCACTCACCTGCATCTCTTGGCCAGTCGGTCGCGTATAGTCTTGGGGACCTTCTCCTTTTTTTCTGTCTCCTCCAGGAAACTATTCTCGGAATAAACCGAACGCGCCACAAAGTAGTTGTGGTTGACATTTTCTGCTGTCGGCATTTCGGTCGCTTCAAGACTCTCCTGTTCAGCGAACAGGTGACTGGACACTGAAACACAATGATCTTTGGTTATAAACCTGGAGCATCCCCAGGACGTATCACATCACTGCACAGACTCTCAAAAGGATTTGCAGCTCGGACTCTTCCAGTCTAGACTTGCATAAAAAAAAGTTACTTAGACTTTGCTGGACTGTATCACCTACTCAAGTAAGCGCTAGCTCTCACTAAACTGCATCGCCCCTTCTCCCTGTCCAGTTAACAGACAGTAATTTTTGGTTTAAAATGTCGAATCATTTGAACAGCCATCTCCTCTATCCAGGAGTTTTCTTGTTTTAAACAATGCAGCTCTTCCGGATAAACTGCTTTTAATACAATGTGAGAAAACAATGTGAATGTCTGCCACATCCCCGAGAGAGCACGTAATATGAGGAAAATTCCAAAACCCGTCAATAATTGTGAAGTCCCTGAGACACGGTGAATCCTAGAATTAATGTGCCCTCAGTTAAACACTTGTGCAGCACGCCGCAATCTCAGTTTAATTTAAAATTCTACTTTACTCTTTTACTCATGGTCTTTTTGGGTAAAATCCATGTTGACAAAAGTCACACATTTAGTTTGGGGGGGGGGGGGGAATCCCCTGTACCTTCCAAACAAAACGAACACGTGGACGCCTCCAACCTCATGGCGAACGCTTTAAAATTAATTGGTCTTGTCGGTTCTGAGGACTGTTCTTCCGGAGAAAATTCTTTTCCCCCCCGACCCATAAAACCCCCAAGCACAATTTCGACAAAAATTATCGACCCAATTCACTCCGAGGCTGGACAGCTAAAAGGTAGTTACTGATTAAAACAAAAGGCACAAAACTGTGAAAATGTCTGACATTGAGTTACAGAAACATAATGGGAAATAACTATTTTTTTCTAATTCTTTGACATAATACACTTAGAAACTTTCTGTATTTGGTAAATGTCTGAATGTGTTTTTAGTACCCGTTCAAATGCCACAGATATATTTACATAAACGAACACTTTACCGCTGCGGTCTTGAACCTCCTTGGACGATTTCATCAAAAGGGTAGACTTTTCTGCGGGTTTTTATATAGTTATTATAAGTTGCTGTTTTATTTGTAATGCAAACACAGAGCAGCCTGCTCTGGATCAGGGGAGATTGTCTCAGGTCTGCAGCTATCGCTCATTGCCAAACCGTACGCAGGGTAACGACACCATCAACAGATGTTTACTCAAACTACTGACTGAAGTAAAACACATCAACAATGGAAATTCATTTAGGGGTAGAAACCATGTTGTTAAAAATCTGAAGCTTCCAGCCAAATATTAACCCAAATCAAAAGCAAAATGCTGAGACAGAAACTGCTGGAAATGTTCAGCAGGCCAGTCAGCACCTTTGACGAAAGAAGCACAGTTAATATGTCAGGTGGATGACCTGTCGGCTCTGACGATATTAACGTTAGCCTGCCTTGCCACTTTACGGATTATTTCAGCAATTGCAGTCTCCCTGACTCACCCCACCCCCTTAATAATCCGCAAGTTTGATAGGATCACAAATGCTCATATGGATAGAGGTATGCACAAAAGGAAAAAGGGACTCACAAGTTAAGTTCTTAAATTTTGTAGATATAACAGAGTTAAAAGGACAACTGAATTTTCTCGATATGGCATTGGGTTGTATAATCAAAGGAGACAGTTACCTGTTTATACTGGCCAACAATTTAACAGACAAAAAATCATTAACATCCAATCCAAAGACTTAAAAGCAAATTCTTATTAGAAGCCACATAAATTTTCAACACCTTAGTGACAATTGTTGATAAAGCCCCTTTTGAACTATTCCTACAGTGTTTCAATAGTATATTACCCTCGTTCACAGATAATTCATATTTTTCAAAACTAAAATGTGAAATTATCTGCTCTTGAATTGTTTCACCATATCTTGAGTCAACTGTCATTCTTGCTGGTCGAATTTGCGGCACGGTGGCACAGTGGTTAGCACTGCTGCCTCACAGCGCCTGAGACCCGGGTTCAATTCCTGCCTCAGGCGACTGACTGTGTGGAGTTTGCACGTTCTCCCCGTGTCTGCGTGGGTTTCCTCCGGGTGCTCCGGTTTCCTCCCACAGTCCAAAAGATGTGCAGGTCAGGTGAATTGGCCATGCTAAATTGCCCGTAGTGTTAGGTAAGGGGTAAATGTAGGGGTATGGGTGGGTTTCGCTTCGGCGGGTCGGTGTGGACTTGTTGGGCCGAAGGGCCTGTTTCCACACTGTAATGTAATCTAATCTAAATATGTTCATTCGTGGAACTGAATTTGCCCAATTTAATTTAGATATTGGAGGAAGTATCTTCAGTGAATCTTCGTGGTTACAAGGATTTATTGTCCTTGGATGCAGAGCGTAGCCTTGATGATGTGAAGCTCAGGGCTTGTGAACCTTGTGGCCCTAAATTCCAAGAGCATCTAGTCAATCAACAATGGTTAATTAACTTGCATGCTTCTGTTCAAGAATTACTGTTTCCATGACAAACCCTGGTCAAGATTTTATTCTTAAGTTATTTCCCTCCAAAAAAGTTGCTCAAAAAGCAATTTGCAGCACCTGCAGTTGCCCAGCAGAAGAAATCAAATTTATTTATTTTAAATTCTTGATGAGATTGTACTGACTGTCATCTTGCACAAAGCTACATTTCTGCACCAGCTATTTTAGAAACAAAGTGAGAAACTTATGTAAATATGGTGACAAGGAAATTCTTTAAACAGATGACAGTGAAATTAATTTAGAGTCTATTTGTATTCCTTGGAAACTGTTTAAAATCCATTTGTAGCAACAAATTCCAGACTTACTACTTCTTTAATTTAGAAAATTGACTATAGTTTTGAAAAATATGAATTATCTGTGAACAATGGGAGTATACTGCAGAAGCAAAGTAGGAACATCTCAAAGGGGACTTGTCAGCAAATGTCACTAGGTATTGAACATTTCTGTGCCTTTTAATGGGACTTGCTCTTAAAGTGATCAAACAATATGTTATTTTAAGATTGTTTACCTTGTCGATCAGTTCTGTGAAAAGCGACAAACAATTTTCCTTTCTTCACCACATCAATTTATATTATGAGCAGACTTCCTTCCAGTGCAGTTTTTAAAGGAGATCCTTAAATCCTTTATCTCCTTTTTAAGGAGATATTTTATGTGGAGAAACTTGGCATCATGAAGCAATTGTGAACTATGTCATCGCAACTGTAACGTAGGTGGCTCTTATGTGGAACCGATTCTGTCTGTGTGCTTGTGTCATGTCACTTTATAATGAATGATCTCAAGTGACAAAAATAGTTTCTAGGTGTTTCATGGGAGGAACCAAGTGTATTCCAAAGAGAAAAGACTTTAGATATGTAATCTGCAGGATTTCATGAAACTGAAAGACTTTCCCATTATTAATAACCTTTGATAATACTTAAATCAAGATTAGACTTGTATATTGAAAATGAATTCTGAAGGACAATATAATTTTGTTGCTGCTTATTTCCTTTATTTCCATAGTTTAGAATTATTAATAAATGGCACATTATTGTAAGTATTCTCTTCAACCACTGATGCAGTTGTCATAACCAAAAAGCTGAGTTCACACAGTAGTAGACTGAGTTTTATCCATTTGCTATTACCAATAGAGTTTCCAATTTAATGAGCTAATTTGCATCTTAGTATCATACCCTTTCTAATACTTTATGGAATTGTTATGAATACCTTCAGAAATCCTGAAATAAATTACATTTCCTGGATAGCTGTCATAGAAACATAAGTGTTACACCACAGAAGGAGGTAATCCAGCCTATTGATTCTGTGTCAGGAACTTTTAAATGTTGTGAGGCTTCACCTATCCTTTTAAATGCAACCAGGCTTTGCTTTAAGGTCTTATTATTATGCTACATAAATCAAGCAGTTTTATGATTTTCTTACTTCTTGAATACCAAGGTGACATTCACTATATTCTAGACTTTCAGCACAGCTCTATTGTTCTTAGTGCTTCGGCAGTCTTTGTGTCCACCCTATTTTCTTGTAAATACTGAAGTAGACATATTTGTCATTTGTGAACATTTCATGTACCAATTTCTTCGTAAATCTTTTATTAGTTTAATTGTAACAGATTTCTGAGCAAATATGACTGTATCTGGAAACTTAATATAGTCATTTGTGAAGGCTAGTTTGCAAATATTTTAAACATGTTTGACACAATTTTGATACTCAGTTTTCTCCCTTCTGAACCTATTTCCTAAAAAAACCTACCTGATCTATCCAATTAGTTACAACTAAAAATAATTTTTTGATCCATATTACTGTGCTCATTTACTTTTATTGAGAGGTGAAGACCTATAGTACAGAGTGATACATCTGTTGCAGAAAAGGATACCAGGAAAGACAAAAGAAAAAAGATAAATAAGTTGAAACTTTAAGAAGTAAAGAGTGCAGAGTATAAAACACAGTGCAACATAGTTAATACTAATACTCAGGTTGAAGGGAGGAAGAGGACCATTAATTGCAGTCAATCTTTTCACTCTCAACTTATCATTTTGAGTAATCGCCTGACCAACTTGATCCCAGTATAGGCTTAAGCATGTTGAACAAATAACTAAAAGGCTAAAACTTAATTTTAGAAATATTGCGATCTTGAAGGTACCACCTCTTGAATGTTATATGACATCCTTGTCAGTCTGCTTAGAAGGACATGAAAGATCTCATAAAGCTATTCAAAGAAGAGGAAGAAATTATTCTTCTGAGATGTCCAATATCACCAAAACAAATTATCTAATAATTTACCTTATTTGCTGCTAATGGTACTTCGTTGCACAAATTGGTTGCTGTGTTGCCCTGTAAAATTATGATGATTACACCTAAGATACAATTCATTAGTTGTAAAACACTTTGGCATATAAAAGGAACTGTACAAAATCATGGATGTTCTTTCTATTTAGTATTTCCTTTATGGATTGGGGATGAGCAATTTTCTACCTCAATTTGCGATGTTAATGCAAGTTATTGTTATCCATTTCATGCTGAACATTAAAAGAATTACATCATAAATAGATCAGAGATTGAAAATGTCAAAGTTAAATGATTTACTCTGAAAATTAAAATGACAAATATCATTCTCTTATGAGATAGACATAACCACAGTTGCTCATTCATTGAGCTTATTATAAGCTTTAATAAGTTTGGGTACCGTTGATTCTTATAGGTATTGGTGTCTGGATTGATTTATCTGTTGTGGAAAGATACAAACATAATTGACTAGGGCAGTTGAAATAAATGACTAGATTAAAGGTGCCATTGTCAGTTACAAGGAACCAATGGTGTTACACTGTTCCCTTTTGTTCTTTCATGAGAGAAACAAAATAGTGTTCTTAACTGACAGAGTGTCAACTGTCAAGATGTTTTACTGGAAAAGGTTTTATTAAGTACAAATTATATTAATCATGGCTTTAACAGAGTTCTCAGTTCTGGAGATATTGCTTCCCCTAATTATTTCCCTTGCTATTTTGGCTGGAAAGGAGAAAAAAGGGAGAAATTTAAAGGCTGACTCTTAGCAACTGACAGTGGGGGAGCTAGGTGGGACACAAGCAAGATTTGTTGGTTTGAAAAGAAACATAAAGGCAAACTGTTATCATAGGATGTAGTATGGAAGTAATCTCATTTATGTTCAACCGTTGGATACTTCTTGAAAAAAAACCCTGCATATTAAAATATTTAAATGCAAAACTACAGTGCTACATTTTATAATTTAATAATTTATCATATTAAATCATAAGTTATCACAAGTGAAGCATCAAAATTCCAGGACTGAATTTTGTTCAGCTATTACGCTGATGCCATTTACGATTTTACATCCAGCTCTGATCTGTCTTACCACCTCTTGAGCTTCCTCCTAGAACTTTGCAAAACCTTCTCCTTGATATACATTTTGTGCTCATTCGTAGCCTCTCCACTTTTCTCCCCAATTCCCCATACAGGTACTTCTGTTTAGCTTTACGCAGTGAGTTCTCAGGGTGTGTTACAATAAATGGTGTACTATAAATGTACACCAACCATTGTTGATTTTTTTTTCTGCAAAATTTCATTCCATAAATTTTACAATACTATAATGTGTCTATATATTTTGAAGGTACAATGTGGCTATTTTCACCTAAGCAGGGTACGAAAGAATTGCCAGAATAAACCAAGCTCCTCCTTTCACCAGTTGTTAAGAGTATTTTTTGAGCCAAATTAAGAATTCTTGGAGTCCTGTGCACCAAGAATATTCAGGCTCCTTCCACATGCCCCTGTACAGCACTCTCCCATAATCCATTAAAATACAGTAATGCATGAGTAGGCTGTTGGAATAATTATACACTGCATTAATAATAACACAAAATATACTATTTTCTGCTGAAATTAAGTATGATTACATTTTTGCCTGGGTATCTGTATTCATTGGGCCATAATTCAATGACTTCATCTGCACATGAGCATTTTCAAATGTAGGATTAAACCATTAATTTGAGATGATCCAAACTTGAATCCTTATCATCTTCTCCATTTAGTAACTTATCATTTGCAGCGATTGGAAATAAATTGGGGAAGAGAATAAAGGTAATCAGCAAGTTCCCACTCCTGATTGCAATCCAGTAAGCATGGTTACCAGGCAAAAAATAGAATCAGCTCGACAGTCAATTTGCCTGAACTCAGTTTGTTCTGGTGAAGTACTGGGAATTAATAATGCATTCACATTTGTAACCTAGCAAGTATATCAACCCCTTCAGAAAAAAAAAGTTTTGAAAATTCAAAACTTACAAAAATCAGATTTTTATTTTACAGGTGCTATATCAGGTTAACGACATATTTATTTCCCTCCTAATACAAAACATGATTAATATGTAACATTCTTAATTTACAGTAACAAATATCTGTGCAAGGATACCCTAAAGTATCAAAACAATTGAAGAAAGCATAAATGTGTATATAAATATTATTTTAACAGTCACAGAGTATCTGTAGTTTCAAAATCACCCATGAAATATTATTTACATGATATTGATTTTAGCATAATATATAGATATTACAACAACAGTGAACAGTTTTATGTTAGTTGCTTAAACAATAGCTAAAGTAACAATAAAAACACAATCCCCCTTGACAAACCATATAAATAGCAGGACTATACCTTGACTGTCTGTGGAGTCACCGTAATGTAAAGCAGTGACTGTCTGGTCCATATAAATTGCAGCGAAGTATTTATTTGCTCTGAAATTAAATGATGGATGGAATAAGATTTAGCTAAAATAAGTATAGTTTATTTATTTGAGGAACACAGCTTTACTTCCTCTTTGTACATCCTACATCACTGCAAATCAGCAAAACAACAGAGTTCTGTAGAGTAACACATAATTGTGTGACCTCCAAATATATATATATATAACATATACACACGCACACACACATTGTCCTCAAATTTCAGTTTTGATGCTTAATGATGCTTTTCAGTCAACCATGAAAGTAGAGGGTGGGAATAGAGCCACAAAAATACAAAATGTTGTACCTGAAAAATGCTGAGTTCAGTTGCTCTCAGGTCTATCAAATGGCTAAGATGCTTAGGGTTGCTCATTGACTTCAACTCTTTCTTCAGCCAAGTCAGAAGAATAAGTTGCTTGTAATTCTATACCTTTGTCAACTTGAAGAAGACAACATCATCTTACTTTTTCAAGCAGGGGTGGATCTATTTTTAGGAATGCCACTAGTGCAGATGCCATATCCAAAACTAGTTCAGCCACATTCTTTGTCTTGACCCTCTTTAAGCTATTATCCTTTCTACCAGTACGAGAAACAGAAAATGCTGGAGAAACTCAGCAGTTCTGGCAGCAACTGTGGAGAGAGAAGATGCTGCCAGACCTGGTGAATTTCTCCAGCATTTTCTGTTTTGTATCAGATTTCCAGTATCTATGGTATTTTGCTTTTATTCCAGTAGAAGAAATTCCTTTTTTCTTCTATTTGAATGGCATAAATGGAGCTCATTAAAAGGCAGGTCTGGGTAACACTACAATATTTAATGGATTATACTTGATGATATAAGAAGAATGACTTTATGAGTCCCAGAACTAAGATTAAACATGGAGGTTACTGTGGTGGTTTGGCATGCTCATTCCTTCGAGACAAAAATCAAATGTCTCGAAAGGTTGTTCCTAACGTCCAGTTAAAGTAGCATATTTTTCAGTATTTAAATCAAGAAAAAATGTCTGGAATGAACTTTTCTCCAAAAGCACCCTGCCTTTTACAACAGAAGAAAGCATATTAGCATCTAAGTGTCTTCTAGGCAAGTTATCCCTCTCTGCCTGCTCTGGCAATTGATAATCAAATCCAGCATTTTTGAAAAAATCATATTTGTTAATTTGATGTGAGCATCACTTTTAAGATCAGTGTGAAATGCATAATCTTAATTGAGAAGTTGGCATGAGTCTGTTCATTTGGCTGTAATCCATGTGGAATATAATTATGTTTTGGAACAATTTTAATAAAACATAGCAGTTTCCTTGAGAATGGAATTTAACACTCAGCTGCCTTATTGTGGGTCTGGTATGACATTTACGTGCCACAGAGCCTCTCGTTCTGGTTACAATGCAAGCACACTACTGGAGAATGGAAATAGAAAGAGAAATTGCTGGAGATATTCAGCATATCTGGTAGCATCTATGGAAAGAGAACCAAGTAAGACCATTTGGTTCAGACCAAACACCATTCAATCAGAAGGATATTCTCTCCAAAATGCTGCAAGACCTGAGTATTTCCAGCATTTTCCTTTTTCATCTTGAGTAATCTGGATCAGGTTGGTTAGCCTAGTTGTCTAGATGGAAGTTGTATAGTTTAGAATAATGCCAATAACACCAGTTTGACATCTGTTCTGGCTGGGATAGATTTGAGGCCTGCCTCCTTTCTTGACCCCTGAGAGTGGAAGGTACAAAAACCACTACTGACAAAAACCTGCCAAGAAGAATATCTCTGAATGAAGCATCAATAGCTAATGAGCCAAGGTACTACTTTTGGACACAGCACTGAGGAGCAGAAATTGAATGTAGCTTAAATAAATCTACCAGTTTGCTTAGAGTGGAATGACAGGAGGTGATCAGTATATCAAAATTCAGCTTGCCATCACAATAGGAACATGTTTTTGAAGAGAACCCAAGTTGTTTCTTAATGGCTTGGCGATTAACTACCGCATACACGCGCGTATAGGTCAACCTTGTTTATAAGTCAACCCCTTATTTTGACCAAAACATCTGGTATTTTCCGTATGACATTGTTTATAAATCGGCTCTAGTTTTTCAGGGGTCTCTTCCTGACTATATATGCAGCCTTAAAGGGCATGATTTGCACATTTTTGATTTAAATACACATTTTTGATGCAATACTTAAGTCATTACATGTTACGCACATCAGTATATATTTGCGCAGCGCAATTTTCAAATCGTTAAATAGAATGTTGGTGACTATATATATACTATAGAGATAGAGAGCGAGAGATCAGATTCCCTAAAGTGTGGAGACAGGCCACACTGACCTTCCGAAGAATAGCCCACCCAGACTCATTTTCCTATTTTTATCCCTGACTAATGCACCTAACACTATGGGCAGTTTACCTTTGGCCAATTCATCTGACCTGCTCATCTTTTTGGAATGTGGGAGGAAACCAGAGCACCCAGAGGAAACCTACGCAGACATGGGGAGAATGTGCGAACTCCACACAGACAAGTAGCCTGAGGCTGGAATTGAACCCAGGTCCCTGGCCCTGTGAGGCAGCAGTGCTAACCACTGAGACACCATGCTGCCCAATATATTTATTTATGTAATATTTACATACGTATATTTGACCTCTGCATGCAAATATCTACGGTACCTTAAGGTAGCCTTCGACCTTGTCTTCCTGCTGTTGCCTCAGCTTCTTAGAAGTAGGTGTCGTGTACAGTTCTTTGAACTTATTGGAAAAATGCCCCAAATATTTCTGACAAAATGGCATCACGAAGAAACAAGTATACAGCACAGTTTAAACTAAAAATTATTGAAGTTGCAGAGAAGAACAACAATGGCGTAGCTGCAAAGGAGTTCTGTGTTTCTGACAAACTTGTCCAAGATTGGTAAGGAAAAAGCCGCAAAGGCTATGCCAAAACAGAAGTATGAAAATGTGTTGCTGGAAAAGCGCAGCAGGTCAGGCAGCATCCAGGGAACAGGAGAATCGACGTTTCGGGCATAAGCCCTTCTTCAAGAAGGGCTTCCTGAAGAAGGGCTTATGCCCGAAACGTCGATTATCCTGTTCCCTGGATGCTGCCTGACCTGCTGCGCTTTTCCAGCAACACATTTTCAGCTCTGATCTCCAGCATCTGCAGACCTCACTTTCTCCTCAAAACAGAAGTATGCCAATCGAGGAAAGTTGAACAAATGCCCACAACTAGAAGAAAAGATTGCTGATTGGGTAATTCAGTATCGTCAGAACAGAAGCATTGTGACTCGACAATGTATAGAAATACGCACCAAAAACAAAGCTAAAAAAGATGGATTCAGTGATTTCAAAGCCAGTGTTGGATGGTGCAGTAGGTGTATGAAAAGGTATGATTTAGTGCTTAGACAGAAAACCAAGATTGCCCAACAGAACTTAATGACAAGTTTATTGAGCTCAATTGCTTTGTAATCAGAAGTTGGGAGAAAAACGGGTACAAACTCTCATGTATTGGCGATATGGATGAACAACCAATGAACTTTGATATGCCAGGGAACAGAACTGTGGACAAGATCGGAGCAAAAACAGTTTTAGTTAAAACTACTGGCCATGAAAAGAGTCGATTCACTGTGGTATTTGGTTCTATGGCAGATGGAACAAAGTTAAAGGCTATGGTGATTTTTAAGCAGAAAACTCTGCCCAAACAGAAATTTCCAAAAGGCATTGTTGTCCTTGTCCATGAAAAAGGATGGATAGATGAAGGTGGCTGCAAGATTTGGATTAAGAAGGTCTGGAATATGTGACCAGGTGGACTTAGAAAGAAAAAAAAGCTTACTGGTTTGGGATATATTCGGATCACACAGAGTGAGAAGTGTTATCAATGAATTTCAAGTTAATTGCAAAGAGTCCTGGAGGCCTTATGAGCATGGTGAAGTCACTGGATATTAGCATCAATAAACCTTTTAAGGACTTAGTACAGAAGAAATGGAACGCTTGGATGCAAGTTGGGGAGAAAAGATTCACAAAGGGTGACAATATGCGTGCTCCATTACTTGCAACTGTATGTGAGTGGATTGTTGAGTCCTGAAAGGAAATGAAAACTGAAATTATTGTGAAAGCCTTCAAAAACGTGGAATTTCTAATGCTTTAGATGGGACAGAGGATGACTATTTATGGTCAGATGGAAATGATGACAAATCAGTTGATGATCCATATAAAGATATGCTTGACCCAGATGAATGGAATGAATTATTCAATAGTGCACCTGATGAGGACAGTGAATTTGAAGGATTCTAATGGACTTTTTCATATACTGGTAACTTTTGTTTTAAGCAGTTATCCCATAACATTTGTGATATATAGTGAGAAGAGATTTTGCTGTGAATATTAGTTTTTTGATATAAAGTGTTTATCATCTATTATTAAGTTTCATGCCATCTATTTTTAAGTAAAATACAATCAATTTTTTTTTGTTTTTACTGCTCCTCTGTTTTTACTTCATGAATTGTGTGTTATACAAATACACCCGGTAGATGGCCTGAGCATCTGCTGGTATGCCTCTTAACTTTTGTACATATGTGTACACCTACATGTGCTTTATGGTCAGGCAGAATGGAGACAGTTATTTTGTAGATAAAATTCAATAATGCCCATAATTCTTTTTATTTTTTCTTATTTTATATAGAGATCTGCCTCTTGTTTATCCATTTTTTTGACTCATGCTAAGCCTGAACTTCATCCCCTCAAAAACAATACCTTATTTTTAAGATGACCCCCTAGTTTCAGCCTCAAAAAAATCTTCAAAACCCAAACTATTCACGGGTATATACAGTAATTATTTCCATTATTTTCAACGAGTGAGAAGTTGCAAGCTATCTGGTTTACCGATTCAATTACAAAATAAAACCTACAGCGAGACATTTATAGGTTAAGTAAGTGGGCAAAGAGTTGGCAAATGGAGTATAATGGGAAAATGTGAAGTTATTCCTTTTGTAAGGGAGAACAAACGAACAATAATATTTAAATGGAGAAAAAGTGCAGAAAGTTGCAAAAAAAAAGGGACTTGGGAGTACATGTACATGAAACACAGAAAGCTGGCACACAGGTGCAGTAGGTAATGAGGAAGGATAATGTAATATTGGCCTTTATTTCAAGAAAGTTGGAGTATCAGAGTAGGGAAGTCTTACTGCAACTATACAAGGTGGTGGTGAGACCACATCTGAAGCATTGTGAGCAGTTTTGGTCCTCTTATTGAAGGAAGTATATTATTTCATTGGAGGGAGTTCAAAGAAGGCACACTTGGATGATCCCTGGTATGAGAGATTATCTTATGAGCAAAGGCTAAACAGATTGAGACTCTGATCGCTGGAGTTTAGTAGAATGAGAGACGATCTCATTGAGACATTATAGGATTCTTAAGGGGCTTGACAGGGTGAATGCTGAGAGGATGTTTCCCCTCATGGGACCTAGGACTAGAGGGCATAATTCAGAATGAAGGGTGCCCCTATAGAATATTGAGATAGGGAGGAATTTCTTCTCTGAGGGTTGAGAATCTTTCTAACTCCTTGCCAAAGAGAACTGTGGAATAGAATCCTTATGTCTATTTCGGGCTGCAATAGATAGTCGAGCAGCAAGGCAATCAAGGGTTACAGGGAAAGAGGAGGAAAGTGGGTGGGGAATGTTGGATCAGCCATGATCCTTTTGAATGGTGGAGCAGGTTCTCAGGCCTGAGGGGCCGAATAATGTTCCTATTTCTTGCAGTTATCCAAATGGTCAGAAGATAAATATGGATGAAGAAGGCAATCTTAGGTCAACATTGATTTGTATCTTGATTTTACTGAGTGTTACAATTATGTCATCACCCTTAGGTAAGAGAGGTGGAAAGTATGGCAGAATTCCTGCTCCTGATTCCTATCCAGACACCCTTTTAGAGGCACATATGTACAGATACTGGATGAGGATAAGACCAGCCTCAATTATATTGCCCTTCTTGCTAAATAGTCTGCTGGCATTCATTATCAAGATTGAGATTAATCTAAAGGCCAATTTGGCAAAGCACCGAAGAGTAAACAGCCCCTGCGAAACGATGCTTCTTCAGAAAACAAGTGGTGCAAGGGAAATAAAATTGTTGAAAGTAATTTAATTTGGCTATAGGATCAGGAAAAAATTTCAACAATATTGCAGGTACGGTTGAGAAAGTTGTAGGAAACCTCAAATGATAGTTAAACAATAAATCGATACTGACACATGGCAAAAAGGCTTCTGATTTCAGAGTTGTGTCCAATTGTGGTGCAATAGTGATGCCTACCATTGCCTCTAGTTCAACCTCTTGCAAAGAATAGTGAGTTAAGCCAATGACCAGTGCTTAGAAAATGAGACTTAGTTACCTGAAACGGCCTTGAGCATGATCTGGTGCATTTAAAGCAGTGGAAGAGACTGGGTGCCTGGAAGAGAAAATTATTTCACATGGATTGTAAATTAATGGGCAAAAACAGACGGGACACAGTAGACCTGTTCTCTGAAATGTCTATGTTTTATCAATGAAACACTACTTAGACCTAAAGAGTAATTTCACGTCATAGTATATGCTGACTGTTCCATTTTCACGTACCAGATACAGTGATCAATTTGGAATTGAATACAACAAGAGTTGACAAATAACAAAATGAAATAATATGTCCTGTCAGTTTGCACTTGAGTACCAATACAACACCCACTTTTGTTCAGGTATTCGGAGAACAGGAAGACTGATCGTTTGTGCCACAGACCTGATTTTGGGGGGAGAAATGTTTCATTTATGAAAATTGATCTGAGAAGTTAAACAGATAGTTAAAATAGTGAACATTATGAGAACGACAAATCCAGAAGATTTTAAATTGAACTGATAAAGAATCACATGTTCATAGCCTTTCACACATTGGAATAAATGTAAGAATTAGACATCCATCTGGCATATGGAGCAAATTTCTCAAATCAAATTTATTAAATTATTGAATACTGCAATAGGGGAACTTTAGAATCTTTCCAGCTGGATGAGTTAATGTGAATCAAGTGATTTTTTTTGTCTGTAGCCAACATGTGATCTACAATTTCAGAAAGTGATGAATCAGCAGATAGTTATTACTTAGGTCAGTAGCTTGTTTACTGTAGATCTGGACATTGATTTGAGCAGTCCCACAGTTCTTTGCAGCAGTCAAATGTTAATCTGCTTTGAACTTTTTACACAGGGAATGTCCAAACCTATGAGAGCCATATAGTTTAACTGTCAAAAACATTAACTCAATATCTAATTAAGATGCATGAAAGGGAAATGTTTTCATATTTTTGCTTATATATGTTTCGTCAAGAGATTTTTCAAAATAAACTGGCATTAATATAGGTCATTCAAATGACAGATTTTAAAATGTTTATATCATATCTATCAAATGTTTACAACATCCTCAGTAATGGTTACATCTCTCAATGGCACACATCAGTTTTCAAGGACAAACAGGTTGGCAATTGGTTTTTTGAGTGGGCTGATGAGGGCAGACTCAAGGGGGGGACAATAATGGAGAGAGAACCACTGACACTAATATAAGCCAGAAGGGAAATTAGGGGCCAGCAGTTTAAAACCATACGACATAGGAGCAGAAGGAGGCTATTCAGCCCATTGAACCTATTCTGCTATTCACTGAAATCATTGCTGATCTGATAAACCAGTTGTGTTTTCACAATAATCAATGATACCATGGCATAAAGTCATACAGCATAGAAACAGGCCACTATTAAGCTTTTTTTTATTCTATTGAATTTGCGATTTGTAGCTCAGGTTGTGGAACAGGTTGTAAATTTGCCCGCTGAGCTGGTAGATTTGTTCTTAGACGTTTCATCACCATGCTTCTTAACATCATCAGTGAGCCTCCAGTGAAGCACTGGTGTTGTGTCCAGCTTGCTTTTTATGTGTCGTGCTCTGTTGCGATGGGTGATATCACTTCAAGTTCTTTATCTGAGAGGTTGGTAAATGGGGTCCAAATTGAAATATTTGTTAATGGAGGTCTGGTTTGAATGCCAAGCCATTCTAGAAATTCTGATGCGTGTCTTGTCTTTGTTTAGCCTGTCCCAGGACGGATGTATCGATTTGGACCTCCTTTACCACCCTCTCAGAAAAAGAACTTGAAGTGATATCACCCACCACAACAGACCAAGACACATAAATAGCAAGCGGACAGAATACCAGTGCTTCACTGGAGGCACAATGATGGTGTTACCTGGCATGGAGACAAAATGTCTGAGAACAAATCTACCAGGTTACCGAGCAAACTTACAACCTGACCTTTACTGAGTTCTAATTTCACAAGTTGTCGTGGTGAAATTTGAATCTATGTCCCCAGAGCATTTGTCTGGGGTTCTGAATAGATAGTCCTCTCACCCAAAGTGAACACAGAAGGGAGTAGGATTGAACAATAGAAAGGGGATATGGGTAGAGACTGATATGAAGAGGTGATCAGACAGGTAGGGATACTACCATTGTGTCTCAGAAGCCAATCTTACGACTCTTAAGCTTTTCCATTGGGGATTAACATCCTAACTGGAGGTATTATGCAATGAATGAATAACATACTCAATAGATACAACCTCGTTTAATTTCACACTTGCTCTTAAAATTCTAGATGTACCCAAATTCCCTATTTATTAATTAAATCCACATTATTTTGAACTCTGAATTAGTTTCATCCTCCAAAAAGACAAGATATCGGAGCAGAATTAGGCCATTCAGCTCATTGCATCAGCGGTGCCATTTGATAACGATGATACCATTCTCAACCCCATTCTCCTGCCTTAACCCCATAACCCTTAATACACTTATTAATCTATCTATCTGGAACCTATCTCTGTCTTAAACACACTCAGTGACTTGGTTTCCACAATCTTCTGTGGCAATGAGTTCCACAGATTCAAAATCCTCTGGCTGCAGAAATTCCTTTGGTAAGTTCTAAAGAATTGTCCCTTCACTCAGCTGCTGTGCTCATGGGTCCATGTCTCTCCTATTAGTGGAAACATCTTCTCCACATCCACTTTATCCAGGCATCTCAGTATTCTATAAATTTCAATGAGTTTGGAATAACTTCAGAATCTTTAATTATATCATCCAATGGTCAAAGATTGGAAAAAAAATAGATGAGCATAAATACAATACTAGTTCTTTAGCATACATAAGGTCCAACATAGAACATTACAGTGCAGTATAGGCCCTTCTGCCCTCGATGTTGCGCCGACCCGTGAAACCAATCTGAAGCCCATCTAACCTACACTATTCCATTATCATCCATATGTTTATCAAATGAACATTTAAATGCCCTTAAAGGTGGCAGGGCTACTACTGTTGCAGGCAGGGTGTTCGATGCCCTTACCACTCTGAGTAAAGAAACTACCTCTGACCTCTGTCCTATATCTATCACTCCTCAATTTAAAGCTATGCCCCCCGGGTGCTAGTCATCACCACCTGAAGAAAAAGGCTCTCACTGTCCACTCTGTCTAATCCTCTGATTATCTAATGTTTCTATTAAGTCACCTCTCAACCTTCTTTCTAATGAAAACAGCCTCAAATCCCTCAGCCTGTCCTCATAAGACCTTCCCTCCATACTAGGCAATATCCTAGTAAATCTCCAGTGAACCCTTTCAAAAGCTTCCACATCCTTCCTATAAGTGTAGCCTCACCAGAGTTTTGTACAGCTGCAACATGACCTCATGGTTCCAAAATTCAATCCTTCTACCAATAAGAGCTGACACACAAATGCTTCTTAACAACCCTTTAACCTGTGTGGCAAATTTCAGGGATCAATGTACATGGACACAGATCTCTCTGCTCATCTACACTACCAAGAATCTTACCATTAGCCCAGTACTCTGTATTCCTGTTACTCATTCCAAAGTGAATCACCTCACTCTGTTCTGCATTAAACTCCAGTTGCCACCTCTCCGTCCAGCTCTGCAACTTATCTATGTCCCTCTGTAACCTGCAACATCCTTTGGCACTGTCCACAACTCCACTGATTTTAGTGTCACCTGCAAATTTACTACCCCATCCTTCTACGCCCTCATCCAGGTCATTTATAAAAATGACAAACAACAGTCGCCTCAAAACAGATCCTTGAGGCACACCACAAGTAACTGAACTCCAGGATGAAATATCCCATCAGCCACCACCCTCTGTCTTCTTTCAGTTAGCCAATTTCTGAACCAAACTGCTAAATCACCCTCAGTCCCATACCTCCTTATTTTCTGCAATAGCCTACCGTCGGGAACCTTATCAACCCTTTACTGAAATCCATATACACCATATCAACTACTTTACCATCATCCAATGACAACATCAAAATCAAAGCCAAAGGTTCTGCAATCCCCTCCCTAGCTTTCCAGTGAATCAAAGGATAAATCCCATCCAGCCCAGGGGACGTACCTATTTTTACACACTCCAGAATTGCTTACACCTACACCTTATGAACCTCAATCCCATCTAGTCTAATCACCTGGATCTCAGTATTCACATCGACAACATTGTCTTTTTGCAGTGAAAATATGAAAAGTATTAATTTAGCACCTCTCCTAGCTCCTCGGACTCCACGCATAACTTCCCACTGGCTCTAATCTTACTTTAGTCATTCTTTTATTAGCGAGTTATGAGAAGATTTGTAGCTCAGGTTGAGGTTCTAGATGTAGCTTTGCTCGCTGAGCTGGAAGGTTGATTTTAGACATTTCGGCACCATAACTAGGTAACATCTTCATTGATTCTGGAGTTCAGGCAGCATCCGAGGAGCTTCAGCAAAATCGACGTTTTGGGCAAAAGCCCTAACATCTTCATTGAGCCTCGGATGAAGCATTGATAATGATTCCTGCTTTCTATTTATATGTTTGGGTTTCATTGTGTTGGTGGTGTCATTTCCTGTGATGATGCCATTTCCTGTTCCTTTTCTCAGGGGGTGGTTAATGGGGTCCAAGTCAATGTGTTTGTTGATAGAGTTCTGGTTGGAATGCCATGTTTCTAGGAATTCTCGTGTGTGTCTCTGTTTGACTTGTCCTAGGATGGATGTGTTGTCCCAGTCAAAGTGGTGTCCTTCCTTATCTGTATGTCAGGATACCAGTGAGAGAGAGTCATGTTGTTTTGTGGCTAGTTGATGTTCATGTATCCCGGTGGTTAGTTTTCTGCCTGTTTGTCCAATGTAGTTTGTGTTATAGTCCTTGCATGGTATTTTGTAAATGACATTAGCTTTGCTTCTTGTCTGTACAGGGTAATTCAAGTTCATTAACTACTGTTTTAGTGTGTTGTGGGTTACCATGATGCCAAAGGGTATGAGTAGTCTAGCAGTCATTTCTGAGATGTCTTCGATATGGGGGAGAGTGGCTAGGGTTTCTGGACGTGTTTTTTCTCCTTGTTTGGGTTTGTTGCTGAGAAATTGATGGACTGTGTTCATTGGGTACCCATTCTTTTTTAATACACTGTATCGGTGATTTTCCTATGCTCTGCATAGTTGCTCTGTGCTGCAGTGTGTGTTGGCTCGTTGAAATAATGTTCTGATGCAGCTTTTATGCCAGTAAGGGTATTATTGATGGTATTGAAGGCTTCCTGTAATTTGTTTTGTTTAGTGTTGACAAAGGTGTCATCCACCTAGTGGAACCAAAGTTTGGTTTTGATGGTTGGCAGAGCGGTTTGTTCGAGTCTTTGCATTACTGCCTCTGCTAAGAACCGTGATATCGGAGATGTCATGGGTGTTCCGTTGGTTTGTCTGTAGGTTTTGTTGTTGAAGTTGAAGTGCGTGGTAAGGCATAGGTCTACTAGCTTGACGATATTGTCCTTGCTGATGAAGTTGGTGGTGTCTGGTGTATGTGTCTTTGGTTCTTCTAATAGTGTAGTCAGTGTTTCCTTGACCAGGTTGATGTTGATTGATGTGAACAGTGCTGTTACAAAGCTGTGTTAGTGTCTTTGATGGTTTTCAGGAATTCTTGGGTGGAGTGGATGGAGTGGTGTGAGTCTTCTACTAAGTGTTTTAGTCTTTGGTGCAGCTCCTTGGCCAATCTGTAAGTTAGTGTTCCAGGTAGTGAGACTATGGGTCTGAGGGGGGCTCCTGCTTTGTGAATTTTGGGTAATCTGTAGAAGCGCGGTGTGTTGGATCCCTCTGGTTTCATTTTTTGGAAGTCAGTCTTATTTATTTCTCCAGATTTCTGAAGTGTTTTGAGTAGGGCTATGATTCGGTTCTCTAGTTATGGGGTCGGGTTTGTCACCATTTGTTGGTAAGAGTTAGTATCTGCAAGCAGTGCATTCACTTTTTCAATGTAGTCTCTTTGATTTAGAATGACTGTCAAGCATCCTTTGTCTGCAGGTAGGATAACAATGTTTTTATCTTTTTTTAGTCTTTCTAGTGCTTTCCTTTCTGATGTATTGAGTGTGTTTCCTTCCTTTTTTCTGCTTCATAATGGTGCGACTTCCTGTCTGATAGTTTGCCTCATGAGTTGGTTGTCTTTCAGTGTTGTTTCTAATGCTGCTAAGAATTCTTATATTCCTGATATATGTATAGAAAGCTTTAGGGTTCTCCTTGATCCTACCTGCCAAAGATTTCTCATGTCCTCTCCTCACTCTTCTCAGCTCTCTCTTTAGGCACCGTGGGAAAAGATGTGGTAAAAGAAGCTAAGTCAGTGGCATTAGTGAAGGCAGTAAAGGAGACCCCAAGAAGAGCCGAGGAGCTACAGGAAAGTGCACAGCTTAGGCAGGGGCTGGGAATGGAGTTAATACCTGATCTCTACAAAGAATTTGCCTTTGTGGGTAAAGTTTACTCAGAAAGAACAGGGGAAGAAGGACAAGAAGTTATAATTTTGAGAGATACTGGATTTACCAGCTGCTGATAGTAAGGGACGAGCGAATGCACACTCTGAGTGTGGTTATTTGTGGGATAAATGGATAGAAATTTAGTGTTGCCTTATGTAAGATCAGGTTGGAGTGCCAACTCAAGACTGGGGAAGTTACAGTGGGAGTGATTGACAGAGTATCAGTTCCAGGAATTCACTTTGTTCTTGGGAATGGTTTGGTAGGATCCAAGGTGGAGAAGCTCAAGGAAGACCAATAAACTGAGTCGTTAAAACAGAAATATCCTGGTATTTTCCCAGTGTGTGTAGTAACCAGATCCCATTATCATAAGTCACAGCACGACGTGAAAAGAGAAAGATGAAGAAGTTGAGGTTCAGTTAGCAGATACCCTGTTTGACATAATGGTGCAGGAAAAACCTGAACAGGCAGAGGGTCAGACAGATGTGTTTAGTCCTAAAAGGCTAAGAGACTTGCAACAGCAAGACAAGATGATAAAAGATATATATGTGGATGCATATTCCGAAAAGGAGGCAGGGAATATTCTGGAGGGTTATTATCTGAAAGGTAGAATTCTAAGACTGAAATGGAGACCACGGCAGGTTAGTGCAGAGGAGAAATGGGCTGAAGTGCACCAGATTGTGTTGAAGATATCATACTGACAGGAGGTGTTACGAGTAGCACATAAACTACCTGTAGCAGGTCACTGAGGGGTATGAAAGACTCAGGCTAAGGTACAAAAACATTTTTATTGGCCTGGAATGTACAAAGATGTGATTAACCTTTGCCGAACGTGTCATACATTCCAAATGATAGGTAAGTCACAGCAATTCCTGCATTTGAAGAACCTTTCACACGGGTTATAATTGATTGTGTAGGTTCCCCCCCAGGAGAACTAAAAATTGTTAACCATTATGGATGTGCCTTCCAGATTTCTGGAGGCAATTCCATTACAGAGTATCAAGGCAAACAAGGTGGTAGAGGAGTTAGTAGCTTCCTTCACATAGTATGGGCTGTCCAGAGAGATTCAGTCAGACCATGGGTCAAATTTTACTACTAGGCTGTTTAAGGAGACTATCGATAGCTTAGGTATACAGCACTCTCAGTCCAGTGTGTATTATCCTCAATCCCAGCAAGCTTTAGAAAGGTGGCATCAGATGTTGAAGCCCATGTTGAGAGCATACTGTCAGGATTACCCAAATGATTGGTATCCCATTCGTATTGTTTGCCGTTAGAGATGCCCCAAATGAATTTACTCAGTTCACTTCATTTGAGTTAAAATTCGGTCATGAAGTGAGAGGCCCTGTGAAATTGAAGAAAAATTGACAGGACTAAAATTGGAGATCTCACACTTAGATTATGTATCGGAAGTGAGGTAGAGATTAAATCGAGTAGGTGAGTTAGCTGAACAGCACCTAAAAAGGGCACAGCATAGAATGAAGCAGGTGACAGATAAAAGCTCTGAGATTCAGACATTTTCCCGAGGGACATGTTAGTTCTGTTACCAGTGACAGGAGATCCTTCAAAGCCAGGTTTAGTGGTCCCTATCAAATTGAGAAAAGGTTGAGTCAGATGAACTATCTAGTAAAGATGCCAGATAGAATAAAAAGGTATCAGATGTGACATGTGAACATGTTGAAACTGTACTATACGAGAGAGAAAGATCTGGAGTGAGTGTGAGTTACAGCCCCGCAAAGTGAGGAATCAAATCCAGATGATGTGGATTTTGATGTGTTTCAAAACAGATTAAAAAATGTAGAAGTCCTTGAAGAGTGGGATAGGAGCAGAGAACACAGTTGAAAAATTTGTTACTGCAGAATAAGGATATATGTAAGAATCAGATGGGGAGGACTAATGCTATTGTACATGACATAGACGTAGGGAATATGGCTCTGATAAAACAAAGCTGGACAGATTCAGATGGAGGTGGAAGCCATGCTCGACGAGGACATCATCGGACCAAGCCAGAGTGTGTGGAGTTTGCCAATTGTCTTAGTTCGCAAACCGGACTGGACTCAATTATTCAGTGTGGATTATTGGAAGGTCAATACTGTTACAAAATCGGATTCATATCCAATTCCTAGATTGGAGGACTGTATCGAGAAATTCGGTCAAGCCAGTTACAACACCAAGTTGGACTTAATGCATGGTTCCTAGCAGATACCTTTATCAGAGTCAGCAAAATAAATTTCTGCATTTGCAAACCAAAATTGGCTATACCAGTTTAAAGTGATGCCCTTTGGAATGACGAACACACCTGCCACATTCCAAAGACTCGTGAACAGAGTTGTAGCTGGGTTAACAAACTGTGCAGGCTATTTGGATGATATAGTAAACTTTAGTAAGTCCTGGAAAGATCACATAGTATGGTTGGCAGAACTCTTTGAATGACTATGAGAAACAAAACTGGTGATAAACTTAAATAAAACTGAATTTGTGAAAGCAGAGGTGAAGTTCTTGGGACTTAACATTGGTCATGGAAGGTTGACTCCATGGAACACAAAGACGAAGGTCATAGAGGAATTTTCACGACCAACCTCGAATAAAGAGGTGCTCCGATTTTTGGGACTCAGTGGATTCTATGGGAAGTTTGTTTCAAACTTCAGTAGTGTATTAGCACCATTAACTAATTTGCTGAAGAAGAACACAAAGTTTCGGTGGACAGAACCATGCCAGGAGGCATTCAACCATTTGAAAGCCATATTAACCACTGCACCAGTGTTAGATACACCAAATTTTTCAAAACCTTTTGAAGTCACCAGCAATGCTAGTGACATTGGAGTTGGAGCTGTACTCCTACAAAAAGACAAGGATGCGATTGAGCTGCCAGTTGGTTACTTTTTGAGGAAGATCAACATCCACCAGAGGAAATACTCCACAATCGAAAAGGAACTATTGAGTTTGGTTCTAGCCTTACAACATTTTAACAAACAATGTGTCAGAGATGGTTGTGTACATGGATCACAATCCGCTTACATTCTTAGGATGCTTTAAAAACAAGAATATGAGACTATTTCACTGGAGTTACAGACTTTTAATTTAAAAATCACACATGTTGCAGGTCATAAGAATGTAATTGCAGATGTGTTACCGCAGATTTAACTGATAACGTTTAGATGAGATTTGTATTTATTTAATGTTATATAAATATATAGGTCTATAGGAAGAAGTTAAGATGAACTTATTAAATAAATATGTATAAAAAACAAGAAAAAGAAGCCATATTTTTATTATGATGGTTCAATTTTTTCTTAAGGGGGGAGGTGTTATGAAGATGTGAGTGTACTGTACCTTTAAGAAAGTTAAAAACTAGTAGAACCACTTGATAGCACTAAATGTTCTAAACAAGATACAATGTGTCATGTGGTGCAGCAGTTAGGGTAGCTGGTTGCCTGGAGACAAAAACAGATTTGAATTAGGCCAATTTGTTTAATTTATACCCCCCCCCCCAAAAAAAAACAAACTCCAATCCAGTTTGAATTTAGTATATTGACAATCTTAAAAGCCAATGACACAATCCGATGCTTTGGGGGTATAAGACTGGGAAAGTTGAGCAGTTAGGAGGAGAACTGCCAAGCCACTAGCATGTAAAGACTGCCCGAAAAATAGCTCTCTTAAAGTATCTTTATCGATCAGTAACCTGTGAAGCAGAATCCCCAAGAAGAAAAAGACACAGGAATACAGAGAAGAACCAAAAGCTGCCTGGTTTTGAAATAAGTAGTTTTGTTTTGTAAATCTTAATCGGGATTTTTTATTGGACCAGTATTGGAGAGGGGAAAGTAAAAGATAGGTTTGAGGAAAGAATTGTAAATAGTTGTTAGTTAATTATTCTCGGTTATACTTTAAGAAATAAAGTTGTTGATTTTTACTTTAAATAGTTCTTGGTATCTTGAATTTTCACAAATTACTGCAAGGGATAAAATCTTTTCTGTGTTGCTGGTTTAAATTAAGCTGGAGGGTTTACCCCATTTCGTAACACTAACTTGTAACTCTCTAATGCCCTGAGCCTTCACGTCTCAGCCCCACATAAGCCACCTCCTATCTCTTGACAAGAGAGTCAACTTCCTTAGTAAATCATGGTTCCCTTGCTCGACCTAATCCTTCCTGTCTTACAGGTACATACTTATCAAGGACACACAGTAACTAACTGTTCCTTGAACAAACTCCACATTTCAATTCTGCCCATTCCCTGCAGCTTCCTTCCCCATCCTAAATCTTGCCTTATTGCATCATGATTGCCTTTTCCCCAGCTATAACTCCTGTCCTGCAGTACATATCTATCCCTTTCCATTGCTAAAGTAAACTTAACCAAATTGTGATCACTATCACCAAAGTGCTCATCTACCTCCAAAACTAACACCTGGCCTGGTTCACTACCCAGTACTAAACTCAATGTGGCCTCGCCCCTTGTTGGCCTGTCTACATACTGTGTCAGGAAACCCTTCTGCAACATTGGACAAAAACTGACCCATCTAAAGTACTCGAACTACAGCATTTCCATCAATATTTGGAAAGTTAAAGTCCCCCATAATAACTACCCTGTTACTTTCGCTCCTATCCAGTATCATCTTTGCAATCCTTTCCTCTAAATCACTGGAACTTTTCAGAGGCCTATAGAAAACTCCCAACAGGGTGACCTGTCCTTTGCTGTTTCTAACCTCAGCCCACACTACTTCAGTAGAGGAGTTCTCATTAAACATCCTACCATTGTAATACTGTCCTTGACTAACAATGCCACACCTCTCCCTCTTTTACCACCTTCCGTTCTTACTGAAACATCTAAACCCTGGAACTTGCAACAACCATTCCTGTCCCTGCTCTATCCACATCTCCGAAATGGCCACAACATTGAAGTCCCAGGTACCAACCCATGCTGCAAGTTCACACACCTTATTCCGGATGCACCTGCCGTTGAAGTAGACACACTTCAAACCACCTTCCTGCCTGCCAGTACACTCTTGTGACTGCGAAACCTTACTTATGACCTCACTACTCTCAACCTCCTGTACACTGGAGCTACAATTCAGGTTCCCATCCCCTGCTGAATTATTTTAAACCCTCCCAAAGAGCATTAGCAAATTTCTGTCCCCAGGACATTGGTATGTCTCTGGTTCAGGTGTAGACCATCTCATTTATAGAGTTCTCATCTACCCCAGAATGACGTCCAATTATCCAAATCCCTCCCTCCTGCATCATCCATGTAGCCACATGTTCAACTCCTCTCTCCCTCTTCCTCACCTCCATAGATCATGGTAGGGAACAGGTGAGAGAGAGAAAGGAAATTGGGAAATTAGCTGGAAAGCTATTTAGATAAAAATTAGAAATTAATGGAAATCCAGATTCAAAGAATCAGAGCATCTAGGGAGTGATCAATAAGTTTTAAGGTATTTCTGGAGATAGGTGGGAAAGTGTTATGGGGGAATTATTAAATTATTTAGATCCAAGTGGCAAAGACAGTTATGATGGGTGGAATTGACGCCATACAAGGGCAGTCCTAAAGATGGGGGTCTAGAGGATATGATTAAATGCATAAATGTTAGGGAAGCCCAGAAGCACTATATAAAGCACTGTGATCATAGCTTTCTCAATTGCTTCTCCTGACAGATCCCTGTTATTTGGCACACTCCTGTCATTTTGTATTACACCATTTTAGAAAGCCAAATGTATTCTTATGCTTGGCCAGATGGCATTGCCAGTGGTCACAAAGCAGACTGCCTAAGTCACCATCACAGCCATAGGCTGACATAGAATCTGAGAGAGGAGGCAATATGAAGGAAAAAAACCCAGATCTGGTGGAAGCAAACGTTACATTCAAGAAAATAATCCAAATAGAAGGCGTAATGTTTGAGAGATGCAGGACTTCTGGCTGTTTTTGTCTAATCAATAATTTATTCACATTGCCTATTTCTCACATTTTTTTTCTCAAGTTTATGTTCAAATTTTATCCTACTTTGGAAGTAGAAGACCATAGCTGATACTTGCATTATTTCCAATAGTGACTGATATAAGCATTATTCTATACCAGTGGAATGATCCTGAGTGACAAATAATAATAGGAGAGCACTCATCTGCAATAAAACAACATTAAAATTGATTTTAGATTTTTATTGAATGAGCATAAGAAAATGCAGATTGTAAAAAAAAAACAAATTAATTGACATGCAGAAACCTATTGGCCATTTGTATATACATCAGTCATCAAGAAAATAATTTATAATTTTACTGATTTTATATTTCAGTCAAAGCAACACATCAGTTTTTTGTTTGACCTGTTATAGTATGTGGTGCCAAAGGATAATAAGTACCTTTCAGTGCATTCTCTTAATTTATATTTACACCCAGCAAGAAGCCGTAAACTGAACTTGGTAAACAAAATTCTATCAAGATATTTTAAACTTCTAGGAACAATGAAAGTAACATTAGTTAATGGGATTGACAAAGATTTTTTTTAAAAAAAGTTTAATACATTGATTCCAACAGGGAAATTAACTATGTGTTCACATTATTACAATTGCTGACTTTTCAGTTGAAGAGATTGAACTCCAAACTAAATTTTCACAGTGATATTTGTTTTCTCATATTCATTTCTGGATTATCTGCCAAAAGTTTCAGGACAAAGCCTAGCACAAGAAGCTGCCTCAACTCACAGATTATTAAACAAAACTGTCCCCTGACTACCATCAATAAGCCCCAAGAAAGATTACTTTTAATTTTAAGCTGCTCATATAGTACATATCTTTTTGCATGCCTAGAGTTTTGCATACCAAAACATGCGAAACAAATTGCAAAAGAAGTTTGAAGTAATTTATTTGTCAATTCAATCTTTCGTCAGATTCTCATTTCTATTCTGGGGAGAATGGGAGATTTTATGTGAATGGAACAAATAAAGAATGTTAAGGAACTTGAAAAGATTGCCTTGTTGCTATCTATTGCTTTAGATAGTGACATTCTCAAACATACTAGATATAACATTAACAATGTCCTGGGGGCAGAAATATGTGGCAAATGTGTCAAATATAGTATTATGATTTTGTACTGCACAGGGTATTGTATTCACAAGGTATTGTTTGGAAAACATAAAAGCCATCTACCCCAAACAATGATCCACAATGGTACCTCAGGACTATAGTGGATGATAATATCGTTACAGTTCTACAGAAACATTGTAAAAAAGGGACAAAAGGTGTCCTCCTCTTCCCAAGGCTTGTGGTGTACAAAATGTCGGTCCAAACAAAGTGGAGGAAATCAGGATAATGGCATGTACACACACCCCTTTGGCTAAAACTTCATGCATGAAGACATTTGATTGGGTCCTATATATGGCATTGGATTTGGGTAATTAGAATTTAAAAAGGGATGGCATCTCAAATATGATATTAGGAAACTCAACTTGGGAAAACAACTGTATGAAAATGTTACCTCAAGATCAGATATGTAAATGCACACTTATATGCAGATTCACTGCATTTCTAGCAGACATCAAATGTGATTGAGCCATATTTCAATCTTTGTATCACCCATATTCCCATTTTTGATGTATTAATGGAATGATGCAGAATAACCTGAAAATAACCATCAATTTACTTTGTTTATGAATAGTGACTCATTTCACTTTTAGCTTCATTGTGCTGTTAAGGAAACAAAACAAATACAAATATCCTGTTGTTACAGATGATATCCAAAGGCACCAGGGAATACTTTTTGCAGTTTAGTTGCTCTTCTTATCAGTGGTGTCAACAAGACTCTGAAAGGGAGTACAAGTAATGAATGTTAGTAATTATTCAGTTAATGATAATAGATATATTAAACCTTTTCTATAAATGTTAGCATTAATTATATTCTGGCATCAAGCAGCAAATTGCTTTAGTGAGTTTATAATGCTGGATTGTTACTAGGAATTAAGCAATATTACTGTCAGGAATGGCTGGCTGTGTGCTTACACTCTGCCTCTTTCCTCCTCCTCCTCCCCCAAAGTGATCATCTAAGTCAGTATTGTCTACCGTGAACATGTGGGAAAGCATCAGGCTCTGACCTACCAAAAGGACGGAACTTGCAATCACCTATTCTAAAACACCATCACATAACTTACAGCAGTTAATTATTTGCAGGAATGTGGGAATATATCAAATAGTAGCAATTTACACATAGAAGAGCCAGATAATCTGTTGAATCAAAACTGGGGGAAGAAAGTAAAATGAATAAAATAAAACTTTCACTCCCAATTCAGACTGAAAGGGTTTAGGAAGGAAGTTCCAGAAAGAAGTAAAAAATATAGCCAAAGGCTACCAAGGCTTTGTGGGGTACAGGAGGGGATACATTATATGTTAATCAAATTACTGAAAGGTTTGGAAGAGGGTTCTAAACTGGAGGAATTCATATAGTTGGATTGAGCATGGAAGATAAGAAAATTTAAGACAAACCAAACATGGTTGCAAGATAATCCTTTTCTAGTGTTTTGCCAAGACTAAGCATTGGCAACCTTTTAAATAACAGAAAAATAAAGAAATAAACAGTTACCACCTTTTTCTTCTAGCTAGAAAGCAATCTTTCTGTTTCTGCTTAAGTTAAAAGAGCATCACAGATTAATTGTACTGCTAAAAGTAAAAGGTAAAAGTGACCACTGCACTGTCGTTGTGGAGACGAAGTCCCACCTTCACATTGAGAATAACCTTCATTGTGTTGTGTGGCACTATCACTGTGCTAAATGGGACAGACTTCAAACTGATCTAGCATCTCAAGACTGGGATCCATGAGGCGTTGTGAGCCATTAACAGCAGCAGAATTGTACTCCAGCACAATCTGCAACCTCATGGCCTGGCATATCCCCCACTCAACCCTGGTTCAATGGAGTGTGCAGGAGGGCATTCCAGCAGCAGCATCAGGCATACCTAAAAATGAGGTGTCAACCTGGTGAAGCTAGCAAACAGGACTACTTGCGTGCCAAATGGCATAAACAGCAAGTAAAACAGCTAAGCAATCCCAACAACCAACGGATCAGATCTAAGCTCTGTAGTCCTTCCACATCCAGTCGTGAATGGTGGTGGACAATTAAACAAATCACTGGAATCAATGGGTATCAGAGCAAATACTCTTGCTGGTTAGACCATACCTGGCACAAAGGAAGTGATTGTGATTGTGGAGGGTCAATCATGTCAGCTCCAGACCATCTCTGCAGAGTCCGTCAGGGTAGTGTCCTAGGCCCAACAATGTTCAGTTACTTCATCAATGAACTTCCGTCTGTCATAAGGTCAGACTTGGGGACGTTCGTTGATGACTGCACAGTGTTCAGCACTGTTTGCAATTCCTCAGATACTGAAGCAGTCCATGCGCAAATGCAACAAGATCTGGACAATATCCAGGCTTGGGCCGACAAATGACATGTAACATTTGCGCCACACAAATGCCAGACAATGACCATGACCAATGAGAGACACTCTAACCACCACCCCTTGACATTCAGCAGTATGACCATCATTGAATCCCCCACTGTCAACATCCTTGGGTTACCATTGACCAGAAACTCAACTGGACACCCCACATAAACACAGTGGCTACAAGAGCAGGTCAGAGATTAGGGATACTGCAATGACTAACTCAACTCCTGACACCCCAAAGTCTATCCACCATCTACAAGGCACAAGTCAGGAGTGTGATGGAATACTCCCCACTTACCTGGATGGGTGCAGCTCCAACAACACTCAAGAAGCTTGACACCATCCAGGACAAAGCAACCTGCTTGATTGGCACCACATCTACAAATATTCAATCTCTCCACCACTGGCGCTCAGTAGCAGCAGTGTGTACCATCTACAAGTTGCACTGCAGAAATTTATCGAAGATCCTTTGACAGCACCTTCCAAACCCGTGACCACATCCACCTAGAAGGACAAGGGCAACAGGCACTTGGAAACAACATCACCCGCAAATTCCCCTCCAAGCCACTCAGCACCCTGACTTGGAAATATACTGCCATTCCTTCACAATTGTTGAGTCAAAAATCCTGGAATTTCCTCCCTGTCGGCATTGTGGGTCAACCCATAGTAAATGGACTGCAGCGATTCAAGAAGGCAGCTCACCACCACCTTCTCAAGAGCAAACAGGGATGGGTTATTAATGCCCAAGTCCCACAAATGAATTAAAAAAAAATATTTGTATTCTATCTATATTTGTCAATCCTTTCAAATCTGACTCTGTTAAAATAGTAAGGAGAGCTCAAGATCTTTAAAAGTCACCTCTTATGAAAAGTGTGTCTGTTGAATAATTATGACATCTGTGGAATCATCTATCAAATTCATTGCCACAGAAGTCTGTGGAGGCCAGCTCATTGTGTATATTTAAAACTGAGATAGATAGATTCTTGAGTATCAAGAGGATCAAGGGTTATGTGGGAGAAAACGGGAGAATAGGGTCGACTGGTGGAGAAAACATGATGGGCTGAATGGCCTAATCTCTGCTCCTATATCTTATAGTCTTACAGAAAGTTTTATTTTGAATATGATATGCAGGAATGAGATCCTTCCTTCAAGCACCAAGTGCTTATTTACTATCTAGGATGTAGCTAAATGTAGTTTCATTGTTCCACTTCTTATCTCAACTTTAGAAACTAAACAATGGTCTTTTAAATTGTAAGATGACACATTAAAGCCTAAAGCATTTGGGGAACAAACAACTTTGAATATTTTGCTCTTTCTCCTAGTCACAGCACATATCAAAAGCCATTTAAAATAAAAATCTCAGTCATGAGATTATATTAAATCCCAATCTTTCATATATAAGTATAGTTGAAAGTAATTAGCCTATATAAGTGGTGATCAGAAGTGATTATAAAGAAAGATTTCTTGCACGATTGGATACATTGGACCGCAGTTCAGATAGGTTGTAGTGTTTGGAGAGTGTGCGTGGTATGTTAACAAGGACACTGGAAAAATTAGTCCAGAAGTCAAGGAAGCACAGATAAACTTTTCAGATCAAGTGGTGTTACAGCAAAGGTTAAAATGGGCAGTTTCTGAAAATCTGAATACAGGGAATGCTGGTATGGGTATGGAATATATCAAAATTTTGTAGTAATGATCAAAGAGAATGACAGAAAATATAAGTAAATAACATAATTCATAGTTCTAGAAAGTTAAAAAGTGAACTGAATTTGCAACTTTGAATAAGTAGTCTTGAGACTTTGGAGCTGGAAAGTAATGATCTGTTTGAAAAGTGGGAGATGGAAACCAGTGACAGAGGACAGATTTGTTGAGAGTGGGAAGGATGGTGGCTGAGGAAGGGAAAGCCATTGACAATGTCAAACAGCATTTTGGTCCGAAAGAACAGATGAGAAAATCAGAAAGGCAAATCAAAGGTCACACTTAGCTGAAGTATGCAGCAATATAACTTGATTGAGGGCTGACAATATTGGATCTACATTGGTTTAACTGGAAACAAGGGCATAAACCTTTGATCAAACACAAGTAAATGCATTTTGAAAATGTTGACCATTCAAAATTGAGACAAGGCACTTTTAAAAGGACCATGCCAAAATCTCATCAGAAAATATAAAGTAACAAAGAAATATCTCTAAAACAAAAATGTAAGACTTTCTCTGTGGAACAAGCTTTAAAGGTAAGGAAAACAGTTAATTTTGTTTCCAATTTCTTTATTTTGTTGCATGCTGTTTGTTCCTGACTTCCTGCTTTAATTTGAATGTGGCTCTCTGTGTTCTGGGCTCAAAGGCGGCACACTGCTGAAGTCATGCTGCCAGAGAGAAGCAGTGATGGAATTAAGCCCACAGCAGAAGCTGTTGCTTTTCTTCTGTTTGAAAGCTTTACTATTGCTGTCATAAAACAAACCTAATTAATGCCTAGAGTTCACTGACTGTGAACTTTTGACAGCTGTTCACGATAAAGATATTTCTCTGCTGTTAGCGTTATTCCTTTCTGCTTTTACCAGAATATCTGGTTGAGGACTGGTTTTGAATTCAAAGGTTGCCAAGCAGTGGCACCACCACTGTCAGCAGGGAGAGGAAAAGACTAGGTTGTAAAGAGAGACAATTCAAAAATAAAAAGTGAGAAGCTAATCAGAGTAGTAACAGAAGTTAATGAAACTGGATTGAATGTTTTGAAGAAGTAACAAAGAGGATTGATGAGGGCAGAGCCATGATCTATATGGACTTAGGTAAGGCGTTCAACAAGGTTCCCATTGGGAGACTGATTAGCAAGGTTAGATCTCACAGAATACAGGGAGAACTAGCCATTTGGATACAGAACTGGCTCAAAGATAGAAGACAGAGAGTGGTTGTGGAGGGTTGTTTCTCAGACTGGAGGCCTGTGACCAGTGGTATTCTACAAGGATAGGTGCTGGGTCCACTACTTTTTGTCAATTATATAAATGACTTGGATGTGAGCATAAGAGGTATAAGTTAGTAAGTTTGCAGATGACACCAAAATTGGAGGTGTAGTGGACAGTGAAGAAGGTTACCTCAGATTACAATGGGATCTTGATCAGATGGGCCACTGGGCTGAGGAGTGGCAGATGGAGTTTAATTCAGATAAATGCGAGGTGCTGCATTTTGGGAAAGCAAACCTTAGCAGGACTTATACACTTAATGGTAAGATCCTAGGGAGTGTTGCTGAACAAAGAGACCTTGGAGTGCAGGTTCATAGCTCCTTGAAAGTGGAGCCGCAGGTAGATAGGATAGTGAAGAAGGCGTTTGGTATGCTTTCCTTTAATGGTCAGAGTATTGAGTACAGGAGTTGGGGGGTCATTTGCAGCTGCACAGGATGCTGGTTAGGCAACGTTTGGAATATTCCATGCAATGAAACTTGAAAGGGTTCAGAAAATATTTACAAGGCTGTTGCCAGGGTTGGAGGATTTGAGCTATAGGGAGAGGTCAAATAGGCTGGGGCTGTTTTCCCTGGAGTTTTGGAGGCTGAAGGGTGACCGTATAAAGGTTTATAAAGTCATGAGGGGCATGGATAGGATAAACAGACAAAGTCTTTTCCCTGGGGTGGAGGAGTCCAGAACTAGAGGGCATAGGTTTAAGGTGAGAGAGGAAAGATATAAAAGAGACCTAAGGGGCAACGTTTTCACGCAGGGGGTGGTACGTGTATGGAATGAGCTGCCAGAGGAAGTAGTGGAGGCTGGTACAATGACAGCATTTAAAAGGCATCTGAATGAGTATTTGAATAGGAAGAGTTTGGAGGGATATGGGCTGGGTGCTGGTAGGTGGGACTAGGTTAGGTTGACATCGACGAGTTAGATTGAAGGGTCTGTTTCCGTGCTGTATATCTCTATGACTCTAAGTATTTTTATATGGAAGTTAGAATATCTCTAATACTTCACTGTATTACTGTAGTAACTTAAGAGAACAAGTTTCTTTTTACCTGCATCTTGTCATGCTCCTGCAGAAGACGGTCATATTCCCTCGTCAGTCCATCATATTGTTTTTTGATTGAAGCCATTTCAATCTTTGATTTCTCAAGGGCTTTGCCACAAAAGGAAATAGAAAAAAAGCTAATTAAAATATAGAATGAAAGATGTCACTCATTTTCTGACTGAAATATACACAAAGTGCATTGTCATTTAATGCCACTTAGGAAACTTTCAATACGTTACAAGAATTGTCAAAGATTATGCAACACCAGATTCTTCTCTAACGCTATTCTATGGAAAAGATTGGTTTGAAAATTTACACAAAAAATGAAGTTTATACTTATCCTTTGTAGGTTATTTCTGTTAATACATTCAATGTCTTGGTCATACCATTTTATTAACTCACTCCAGAGGAACCATGTTGAATAGTTTATTGGACTTATTGCTTTCTTTCAGACTACTACACAGTTATTTGGTCCTTCTGGCATGTGATTTTTTAAAATCAATACACCACTGATTAGGTTGATCAGACAAGAAGTTGGCCTCGCAGCATTGTCATTGGACTAGTAAACCAGTGGACTAAATAATGTTCTAGGCAACATTTGAATCCCACTAGGTCAGATGGTGAAATGTGAATTCATTAAAAAATCTGGAATTAAAGTCTGTTGACCATGAAACTATTCTTAATTGCTGTAAAGTTTCATTAATGTCCTTTATGAAAAGAAACTGCCATCCTTCTTTGGTCTGGCGTACATGTGACTCCAAATCCACAAGTCAGTCAGTTGTGTCAACTGTTTAAAAGGTAAATAAAAACAAATGAAACAGGACAGACTCTGAAATTGACAATGGCAACAAAACAACAACAGCAAACAGATTCCTTCAAAGTCTTCCTTATTAACATCTGGGAACTAGTCCCATAGTGGGAGAGCTGTCCCACAGACTAGCCAAGCAACAGCCTGATAGAAAAAAACTCATGGAATCATACCTTATACACAAAGCCAATACTATCCTTGGGTATGTTCTGTTCCATCAGCACACTGGTATACAGTCTAGAGGTGTTGTCATAGGGGCCTTCAACATTGACTACAGATAATATGAAGTCTCAAATCACATGCTGCCACTTCTGCCACATCCTTGCCCTGGCTGATAACTCAATATTCCTCTATGTGGAACAATGCTTGGGTGAAGCACTGACGGTGGCAAGGGCACAGAATGTACTCTGGATGGCGCACTTAAATGTACACTCCCAAGGTGCCTTCAACAGCACTAGTACTGACTGAGTAATGACAATATCCAGTGAATGAATTTAAAAAAATCTCCATTGCATCATGTGGCACTATCACCATGTTAATAGAACAGACTTCGAACAGATCTTGTAACTCAAGACTTTGCATTCATGAGGGGCCATGAAACATCAGCAGCAGTAGAATCACACTGCAATATAATTTGCAACCTTATAGTTGGTATATATCCCACTTTACCATTTCTGTCAAGCCTGGTGTTCAACTGGGTAAACATAAGCATGTCAGGAGCAGCAGTAGGTATTTCTAAAAATGAGATGTCAAACTGGTGAGGTACAAAACAGGACTACCTGTGTGCCAAAACGTACAAGCAGCAAGTGACTAGAAATCAGCAATTCCACAACCAATAAATCAGATCTAAACTTTGCAGTCCTGCCACATCCAATCATGAATGGTGATTGACAATTAAACAATTCAATAGAAGAGGTAGCTCCAAAAATATCCTCAACAATGGAGGGAGCTCAACACATCAATACAAAACATAAGACTGAAGCATTTGCAACAATCCTCAGCCAGAAGTGCTGAGTGGATGGTCAATCTCAGGCTCCTCCAGATGCCAGTCTTCAGCCAATTCAATTTACTCCATATGCTATTAAGAAACGGGGTGATACGTGTATGGAATTAGCTGCCAGAGGATGTGGTGGAGGCTGGTACAATTGCAACATTTAAGAGGCATTTGGATGGGTATATGAATAGGAAGGGTTTGGAGGGATATGGGCCGGGTGCTGGCAGGTGAGACTAGATTGGGTTGGGATATCTGGTCGGCATAGACGGGTTGGACCGAAGGGTCTGTTTCCATGCTGTACATCTCTATGACTCTATGGCTGGAGGCACTGGATACTACAAAGGCTGTGGGCTCTGACAACATTTTGACAATAATATTGAAGACGTTTACTCTCAAACTTGCTGCACCCTGGACAATTGTTCCACTACAGCTAAAGCAAGGGCCTTTTCCCTAGCGTGGGGAATTCAAAACTAGGAGGCGATATTTTTAAAGTGAGAGGAGTTAGTTTTGAAAAGGATATGAGAGGCAACTTCTTATACAGAGAGTGGTTTGTGTGTGGAATGCCAGAGGAAGTGGTGGATGATGGTGGAGTTACAACATTTACGACATTTGGATAGGTACATAAATAGGAAAGGTTTGGAGGATGTGGGCTAAATGCTGGCGAGTAGACTAGTTTAGTTTGGGAACATGGTCAATGCGGACTAGTTGGACTGAAGGGTCTGTTTCCATGCTTTATAAATCTAACACTGGCATTACCCAACAATGTGGAAAATTGTCCACGTATGTTCTGTACACAAAAAGCAGGACAAATCCAATCTGACCAATTACCATCCCATCAGTCTACTGTTAACTATCAATAAATTGATGGATGGTGACACCAAAAGTGCTATTAAACAGTATCTGCTCACTGATGGCCAGTTTGTTTCTATCAGTGTCCCGCAGCTCCTGACCTCATCATAATATTGGTTCAGACATGGACAGAAGAGCTGAATTCCAGAGATGAGGTGAGAATGGCTGCCCTTGACATCATGGCCTCATTTGACCGAGTGTGGCATCAAGGAGTCCAAGTAACACTCTTATCATGTTTTTTATAGTGGACTTTTGCATTTTACTTACTATTGATGTTAGGCTAACTGGTTTTTAGGTCTGTTGTTGATCGTCTCCTTTTTTTTAAAATGGTGGGGTTACATCTGCAATCCTTCAATCTGTAGAAACTGCTTCAGAATCTCCTGAATTTTGGAATATAATTACCAATGCATCCAATATTTCCAGAATCACTACCTTTATTATTCCTGGATGTAGATGATCAGGCCCTGATGATTTGCCTTTAATCCTATTAATATTGTAGCACCATTTTCTTACAAATACTGATTTTCTTCAATTTTGCTCTTTCTGTGGACCTTTGGTTCCCTAACATTTCTGGGAGGTTATTTGTGCTGTCTTTTGTGAGGACAGAACCAAAGTATGTGTTAAATTCTCTGCCATTTCTTTGTGGCCCACTATGATTTTCCCTGATATCATTGCTTCTTCTTACAGAAAAGAAACTGAAAAGCTACATTTGTCACCATAGGATTTGAGAAATCGATAAGGTTGTTGAAAACAAAATCATACAATGATCCTGTACTTTAGAAGTGGAGACATAAAGTATAAAAGTACAAATTTATGCTAAGCCCTTATGTTTCACTGATTAGGGGTGATTTGGAGTATTGTATCCAGTTCTGGGCACCACAATTTAAGAAGAATCGTAAGGAAGGTCTTTAAGAGGATGTCAATGAGATTTATTCAAATAGTGACAGGGATGACAGACTTCAATTACAGACAGTTTAGGTAGCTGGGACTTTCAATCAGAGAAAGTTAAAGGGAGAATCAAGAGGTGATCAGAATTTTGTAAGGTTTTAGACAGTAAATAAAGATAAATTGCATTACTTTATAACATAAATAAACAATACCAATTTTAAGGTAATTACAAGAAAAGGGAGTTCAGTATTTTTAATTCCAATGAATTATGATGTCGTGAAATGTATTACCTAGAAAAATGATGGAAGTAAATAACTTTAAAATAGGAATTGAATATTCAATTGAAAAGGAAAATTTGCAGGACTACAGGTAAAAAGTGGGAAAGTAGAATCAACTGGAGAACTCTTTCAAAAGAGCCAACACATATGATTATTCAAATGTGCCACATGCTTGTGATATATTCACCCCTCAAGTAGATTTTACATGCATGTAAATAGGAGAAAAATGTGACAAAAACTAGGATTTACAATTAAGAGTTTCACCACAATTTAGCATATATTACTTTACAAATAGAATTAGAGTTATGTTTTCTTGTCATGTTTTCCCAAGAACAGTGAACGTGTACAATGTCACCATTCTGGGTGATATTTTGGGTAGAAAAATAAAGAAACAATGTTCAAAGTTAAGTATTACAGTCCTTCTTAGTATAAAGTAGAAAATTAAAGAAATAAAGTTAAAAGTTAAACAGTTAAAAAGTTAAATATAAGACACATAACAGAAAGGTACCTAAAACTGCAAATAAATAGAATTAGTAATTCCCTGAGAAGGCAATGTGAGTATATCTATACAACATTGCCTGCAACAATTCAAAACAGCAGTTCACCATCATCAAGGGGAATCAGAGATGGACCATAAATGTTGGTCCAGCCAGTAAAATCCACAGTCCATAACAGATTTATTTTTAAAATGAGAAATACTTTCTCACACACTGGAATTCTCCTTTCCAGAAAGCATGGGAAACTGTGTCATTGAATTTTTCAAGGCACTGTTAGACTTTTAATAGCCAAGGGAATCAAAGACTATGCGGGGGGAGAAGAGGCAGGCAGACAGACAGGAAAGTTGGGTTGAGACTGCAATCAGATCAGCCATGATCTTAATGAATGGCATAGAGTAGGCTTGAAGGGCTGAATGGCCTAATGCTGCTATGTCCTCTGTTCTTATGCAAGGAAAACTTAAGAAAATTCTCCTTTTTTTTGCTACTCTCATATAGGAAAATATCTACAGCAAAAATGGAGGCAAATTACTAGATTAGGAAATTCAGCATGTAGCAGGGACAGAAATTACATTTGTCAAAGCTATACAGACGATTGAAAGCTGTCCAATTTTTGGACATCAAAATCTTTTTGAAATTCTGGCATATTTTCATACTTGAATTGGTGTTGTAAAGACATTGCCGATTATGCAAATTTTCTGGTCACCTTTTGTCAATTAAGTCTTTTATTCTATATGAATAACCCTTAAATGCTTCCTAATTCAACAATATAGAACACCTTTCAACAAAGCTCTATCATTCAACACTGAAATTACTGAGGGCAAAAATTGTAAACCTGAATATGTTAACCATGGACTGTCTGGTTATTAACAAGATCATAGTAACTGATAATACTTGACCTTCTGAAGGATAAAATGTTATCTCTGCAACACAAACAAGATCTTACGTAGCTCACAACTTTTCCTTACATCTCCAAACAGGTAGGAACTACTTGTTACTTGAATTGTTGATCCCTAAATAGATGCCTGTGATCAATGCAAAGCTTTCCCTAAATCTTTTAAAAATATAAACCAGTTCTTCTATTCCACACAATTAGCATTAACTATTATATTTTGCAATTTTATTTATCTATTATAATTGCATATTTCATCTATACCATTCCTATTCTAATAAAGACCAAGATTTGAAACTTTGCTCAGACAGTTCAGTTCAAAATTTTAACTTTCCTCTACAACTACTGGCCAATGTATAGTAAAAGTTAGAATAACATGTCTACTTCAATTTTCAAGGAATTGGCAGCCAGACATTTGGCCAGCCATTAAAGCTTGTGAAAGTGTGACAAAATACTTGTTTCAAGGGTTCCTTTTATGGTTCAGTGAGCTTATTCAAGCTGAGTAATATCAGCCAGAAAGGTTGCAGATTTGGTCTTCAGACTTTGCTGAATTTACTGGATTCAGCCTGCAATAGCAATAGGATACTATAATTGGTTTCAGTGCCACTAGAGCAGCTGGATTGATAAAAGAAAAACCCAGTTTCTAGAAAGACCCTTAGGTTAAGTGAATCTCTTTAAGCAAAATGGTAATTACATATTTTAATTATAATCCTACAAATTCTAATATCGTGTCTTAGTTATTCCTTTTCATTAGAATCAGCAGTCTCATGTGGCATTCCTCACAAACAGGAATATGCTCTCACTATCCAATTTCTAGATGTACAAGCGTGTAACCAACGGAAGGAGTTATTATAAGATTCCATTTATTATGTGAATTGGATAACACAATTTTCTGAAAGGTAGACTGATCAACACTTCAGCTGATACCACCCAATACAAATTGTTAAACTGATTTATATTAGAGGCAGGAGTAACAATACAGACTAATAGCTGCACAAACTACATCTGATCAGGTCACTGCTCACTGAGTCAACCAAACTTACAAGTGTACCAAATACTTCACACTGAAAAGAATCCCAGTCTTCCTGGAATTACCCCTACTCTGCAGTAGTACAAGTGCTTTTTCTCTACTAGCAAGAAGCTGTCGTTAAGCCAAAAAGACTTTCTGTGTATCACATGTGGTAAATGAATTTTGTGCTGGTGAGATACCAAGTAAGTTGACCACACTTACCAATGACTGGTGGGTCTTGTCGAACTGTGGATCCACACAGCTAATCACAATAGGCAAAGTACCACTGTCCTTAACTAGTCTATGCTTGCAAAGCTCAAACATAATATCTAATGATGTAGAGGTGCTGGTTATTGGACTGAGGTGGACAAAGTTTAAAAATCACACAACACCAGGTTATAGTCCAACATATATAAATCAGACCAATCGTAATCTCTGTAATATTTGAAAATCAGTTGAGCATTGAACAATAATTGTGCCATTAGTAAGATCACTTATTTCTATTATCTGATACTACTGATGCCTTAGCTCACCTGAAACCTTCACTGTGTCATTGTTTGTTGATTATTTCAATACTCTCTTGATTGGCCTTCTATGTATACTTCATAAATTTAAGGTAATCCAAAACTCAATTATTCATAACCGAACTTTCACTAAGTCCCACTTACCCATCATCCTTGTGCTGGCTGACCCCAAATTTAGCACTGCCTTGATTTTAAAATTCTCCTTGTTGCTTTCAAATCCTGACCTTGATCCTCCAAGCTTTGTAAGCCTTTTATTTCTGTGTATTCCTGATAATGGCCTCTTGGGTGGACACTTTGAAATTCAGCATTGGCAGTCAAGATTTTAAATTTTAGAGTTCCCTCCCAATACCTCTCAATTTCTCAACAATTCTACACTGTTGCTTAAAACCTACCATGACTAAGCTTTTGTTCAGCTGTTCTAATAGCTCCTTACATGCTTGATGTCAATTTTTGCTTGATTACACTCCTGTGATACTTGACCATGTTAAAGGCACTGTAAATGAAAGTTACATAAGTGAATAGAAAATTGATATAAAAGTCTCAAAACAGAATAGTCTTACCTTCTGTGGTTTTCTTTAATTCAGCCTTTAATTCCTTGATGTTGTTAATCAGCTGATTATTTTCCTCTTCCAATTTCTTAGTTCCATCATCTTTACCTCTAGTTAAAGCCTATTGATAAAAGCAGATCAAGTGTAAAATCTTAAGTGAGATGTGGGTTGTAGTGAAAAACCATTTGCATTATATTCCTTATTTATCATGCAAGAAAATAATTATTTATCTAGTAGTGTTATGGTTTCTTTTTTGCCTTTTGATCTAGGCCTCTGGAGAAACCTGGCAGCTGGAACCATCTGCAAGGTTAGGACAACTCAGGAATGTGAATCTGATTTTGAATTTATTGTCACATGTACTGAGGCACAGTGAAAAGCTTTGTCTTGCGAGCAATACAGGCAAATCACCAAGTAGCATAGATAAGTGAATAATAGGTAAACAGCTGCAAAACAAAAGCACAGGTACAGGAGAATGGTAAGAATTTGTCAGCCCATTCAGTACTCTAACAATAGTAGGGTAGAAACTGTTTCAAAACCGGCTGGTGCATGTGTTCAGGCTTCTGTACCTTCTCCCTGATGGTAGTGGTTGTAGAAAAGCATTGCGAGAGTGGGATGGATCTTTGATAATGTTGGCAGCCTTTCCTTAACAGCGGGGCTGGTAGATGGATTCTATAGATGGGAGGTTGGCCTTTGTGATTGTCCGGGTCAAGTTCACCACTCTCAGTAACTATCTCCGATCTTGAATGGTACAGTTGCCATACCAGGGAGTGATACATCCAGACAGCATGCTCTCGATGGTGCACCTATAAAAGTTGGCAAGGGTATTCGCCGTCATGCCAAATTTCTCAGCTGCCTGAGGAAGAGGAGACGTTGTTGGGCCTTTGTAACCAGTGCGTGAACATGAAGAATCCAAGAAAGCTTGTTGTTGATGACCATTCCCAGGAGCTTGACACTCTCCACTCATTCCACCTCCGTGCTGTTATTGTGTAGGGGGCATGAGTAACATCCCGCCGAAAGTCAATAATGAGTTCTTTGGTTTTGCTAGCATTGAGAGCTAGGTTGTTCTCAGTGCACCATTTTTCCAGATCTTCCACCTCCCATTTATAGTCTGTTTTGTCGCCATCTGAGATTCAACTGACAATGGTGGTATCATCAGCGAACTTGTAAATGGCATTAGTCTGGTATTTGGCGACGCAGTCATGGGTATACAGCAAGTACAGTTACGGGGCTAAGTACGTAGCCCTGGGGGGGCTCCAGTGTTGAGTGTTAGTGAGGATGAAATATTGTCCCCAATCTTCACTGATTGTGGCCTGTGGGTCAGGAAACTGAGGATTCACTTGCAGAGAGTGGGGCTTAATCCGAGATCACTAAGTTTAGGAGTCAGTCTCGAGGGGATAATAGTGTTGAAGGCTGAACAGCAGTCAATGAGTAGGATTCTTACGCTGTAGCATGTCAAAATCTAATAGCTGATTATTTTGGAATGCAAGTACAAACGCTTGTAATGGGTTAGTATATAAATACCTCAACTGGTGTAACTGAACCAAAAAAGCCACATTTGCTCCTAAGTCTGTGACAGTGTCAGATTTGAGCATGGATACTAGAATTTAGACTCAGTGCCCCTGGAATCCAGAATTACCCATATTTGCTGGACATTGCATGTCTTGAGTAAGGATGCCACTAGGTTTTCAACTGTGGTACCTCTCCAACAGTCCTGCATATATTCACTGATTTGCAGACAATGTATGGGATGCTGCAGGCAGATCTAGATCTGCAGTCCATTTTCCAGCCGTCTGTTTACCTGTGAACATCTGGCCCCAGTCAGCTTTTGAAAGTTCTTGCCTTATAGTCAAAATTAGCCTTCCTCTAATTTAGAACCTCAGCTTTTAGATCCGGTCTATCCTTTTCCATCACTATTTTAAAAATAATAGAATTATGGTCGCTGGCCCCAAAGTGCTCCCCCACTGACACCTCAGTCACCTGCCCTGCCTTATTTCCCAAGAGTACGTCAAGTTTTGCACCTTCTCTAGTAGGAATATCTACATTATGAATCAGAAATTTTTCATGTACACACTTAACAAATTCCTCTCCATCTCAACCCTTAACACTATGGCAGTCCCAGTCTATGTTTGGAAAGTCAAAATCCCCTACCATAATCACCCTATTATTCTTACTGAGATCTCCTTACAAATGTGCTTCTCAATTTCCCGCTGAATATTAGGAGGTCTATAATTCAATCCCAATAAGGTGATCATCCCTTTCTTATTTCTCAGTTCCACCCAAATAACCTCCCTGGATGTATTCCCAGGGATTTCCTCCCTAAGTACAGCAGTAATGCTATTCCATATCAAAAACGCCGCTCCCCATTCTAGCCTTCCTGTAACATTTGTATGGAACATTAAACTGCTAGTCCTGTCCATCCCTGAGGCACATTTCTGTATTTGCTATGGTATCCCAAGTCCCACGTTCCTAACCATGCGCTGAGATCATCTGCCTTCCCTGCATTGAAATAAATGCAGTTTAATTTATCAATCCTACCTTGTTCTCTGCTTTGTTCCTTCCTGCCCTGACTGTTTGACTTGCTCCCTTTCCCAACTCTACCAGTCTCAGATTGATCTCTTTCCTCACTATTTCGCTGGGTCCCACCCAACCTTACTAGTTTAAATCCTCCTGAGCAGCTTTAGCAAATCTCCCTGCCGGCATATCAGTCCACTTCCAATTCAGGTGCAATCTATCCTTCTTATACAAATCACTTCTACCCCAGAAGAGATTCCCATGATCCAAACATGTGAACCTTTCTCCTATGCACCAGCTCTTCAGCCGCACATTCATCTGCTCTATCCTCCTATTCCTACCCTCACTAGCTCGTAGCACTGGGAGTAATCCAAGTACTATTACCCATGAAGACCTTTTTACATTCCTGCCGAACTTTCTATATTCTCCCTTCAGAATCTCATCCTTTTCCCTTCCTATGTTGTTGGTTCCAATGTGCACAATTACCTTCTGCTGGTCCCTCTCCTTTGTGAGAACATTCTGCACCCTCTCTGAAACATCCTTGATCCTGGCACCAGGGAGACAACACACCATTCTGATTTTTCACTGCTGGCCACAGAAATGTTTGTCTGTGCCTCTGACTAGACAGTCCCCTATCACACTCAAGAGTATGAAGTTGGAAAAGCACTGCAGGTCAGGCAGCATCCGAGGAGCCGGAGAGTCGACGTTTCAGGCAAAAGCCCTTCCTGATGAAAGACCTCTCCTGCTCCTCGTTTGCTGCCTGACCTGCTGTGCTTTTCCAGCACCATACTCTTGACTCTAATCTCTAGCATCAGCAGTCCTCAATTTCGCATAGCTCCCTATCACAATTAATCGCTTGGAACCCGACATACGCCTCATTACATTAGAGCCTGTCTCAATACAGAAATTTGGCTGTCTGTGGTACATTCCTGAGAGTCCATCATCCCCTATGTTTTCAAGATAGCAAACTTGTTTGAAATGGGCACAGCTACAGAAGACCCCTGTACTACCTGCCTACCCCTCCTACCTTTCCTGGCGTTAACCCATCTACCTAACTGTATCTGCAGCTTTTCTCCCTTCCTATAACTGCTATCCATCACACACCTTACCTCTTGTAAATTCCTCATCGCTTCTAACTGTCGCTCTAACCGATCCATTCGATCTGATAGGATTCGGAACCAAAGACAAGAGAAGGCAAGAGAATCCCGTTAAGAGGTGCAATTCCAGACTCTTTCCTGTGGTTCCTTCCCAGAATTGGACATCTTTTCTAACCTTGGGTTTGAAGCCCCCCAACAATAATTTTATCTTCTTTCGGCATTTTGGTAAGTATGGTATCTAAGGCGAAGTTGAAGCCTTCGTTGGACACATCTATGGCATCAGGAATTGGAGCAGAGGCACTCACAACTGCTCCTGGTTCTTGGCAAATTGTACATGGAGAGTTATGAGACAATTATTGATGACAATATGAGCTCCAAGAGTTGTTTGATGAGTTAATTCTTGATAATGAATCCAATTTAATGTATCCTGGGTTCATCCTTGGTGGTTCCTCGGTTTTCCTCTCCAGGAGAAGGTGTAACCAGCAATCAATCATTAAAGACGGGTTTAAGGAAAGTCCCCAATTGCCCATCAAAATGATCTTGGAATCCCACATACTGTAAAGTCACACAATAAAAGATGAAGCCACCATAAAACACAAGAATGGAAAAGCTGGAGAAGTAGATGGGATTCCAGCAAAGATTTTCAAACCTGGACAAAGCTTACTCGTCATCTCCATTAGCTGTTCCTGGAAACCTGGGACAAAGAAGAAATCCCTGCTGATATCAGGAGTGCTGCCATCACCACCGTCTTCAAGAAAAGAGATAAAGTGGATTGTTGGAACTGCCAAGAAATCTCCATACTTTCTATTGCCAGGAAGATCATCGCCCAAAACTTCTCTGGGCACCTTCTCCCACTCTCTGAGGAAATCCTTCCTGCAAGCCAGTGTGATTTCTGACCTAGCTGTGGAACAAAAAGCATTATTTTCACTGATAGGCAATTCAACAGAAATGCCAGGAACACCAACCATTCTACATGCCTTCCATCAGTCTGACCAAGGCTTCTGACTCAAGTCAGTGCCAAGTGCTGTGGAAGATCCTGTCAAAAACTGGCTGATGAGTGAAATTTGTTAACATCCTCTTTCACCTCCATGACAAGAAGTCGGTGATGGCCTTCAGCGGTGGTAATAGAACAGAATCCTTTGAGGTCAAGCAGGATGTGTCATCCTTCCCCCACCTTTTTATCCATCTTCATAGCAACCATTCTTCATCTTGTCAAGATGAAGCTTCCCAGTGGTGTGGATACTGTCTATAGGACAAAAGGAAAATTTTTCAAACTCAGTTGGTTGAAATCCAGAAAGAAAATGGCACAAACTTCACTTGTGCAACCAGGGTGCAGATGACAATGGCATCTCTGGTCTCTTGGCAGAGAATCCTCAGGCCTTGTATAATACCTTCGCGGAAGCATACTGAAAGACTGGTCTTAGCTTCAACCTCAAGACTACTCAAATGCTTCACCAATATTCCAGATCAAGTTCCACCATGCCTCCATTAAGATCAATGGAGAAATTCTCCCAGACATGGAATATTTCCACTACCTGGGAAGCTACCTCTCAAGGGCTGATATTGATGCAGAGATTCAACATCACATCTGATCTCCGAGCATCACTATTGGACATCTGAAGATGAAAGTGTTGAATGCCCATGACATCTTTGCTGATACCAAGATTCTTGTGTATAAAGCAATCATCTTTGTCTCTTCTATATGACTTGAAATATTGACTACATGTAGATACCACCTCAAGACCCCTGAAGTACCAGTAATGCTGTTTGAAATGGATTCTCCACGTGAATTGGGAGGATAGGCATACTAACATCAGGATATTCCTGTATCAAGGTACACAATTCTTTGAGAACACTCAATGGCAAGTACTAGCATGGAGAAGGAACCCAAGGAACAAGTCCACTTTCACCTCCGTGAAACACCTGTAAAATGTGTGATTGGAGATGTGACTCTCAGCCATAGAAGGATGCACAGGACTCATGACCAATGACACAAAATTTCTTACATATTCGTTTGCAGGTGATTGTTGATGACAATTTAATGCTGTATTGGGAACTATCCTTCAATCCATTTCAGAGTAGTAGATTTGGAACCATTTTTGATATATGGATATTGTAAAAGCCATAGGGGAGAATAAACCAAGTTGTAAGGCTAAGCAAGAAAAAGATGGTGTATGTCACAACACATGTTCTAAATGAGGAAGTGGGGTAAAATTGCACGATATGCTGGTAAATAAAAACAACTGCACCCTTTTGAAAATGGGCCACTTAAATGTTTTGAGTCCTTTTGGGAGATTCAGATCAGGCAAATCTGCTTGGAATGTAAGAGTTGAATATTGCAAACCTTTCCGAATATCCACCCAACTTCACAATGGAAATTTTAAATGGGAGACAGTAAACCAAGCCCCAAAGTTATTGTACATCCAGGGACATGGAGACGCTGCCCATTTTAATTCACATAAATGTTTCCAAAGTCCCTCAGATTTCTGGCCAGGTTCATGATCTCTGGTGCAAAAACAGTGTCAGATCAACATTTCACAATGAATTACTTTATTTCTGAACTAGATGGCTGGTCTAATTTTCTTGAACTAGTTCAGCAGAAATTTGAATAAATTGAAGTGAGTTTGTTTAGCTGCAAAGGGTCTGTTTCCGTGGTGTACATCTCTATGACTCTATAACTCCCTTCATTACTGAGCAGTGATTCTCTCGTTTTTCAGTTAGGTGGAGATGGATCTTCAAATTCTGTATCATATTTTGACTCTTAAATTATTCTTTCATTTATTCTATAGCCTTGTGATTCTTCTTCTAACAATTAGCAAGCCTTATACTTCTGAATAACCACATTTTTAAAAAACTCTCAGAGACTGATCATGGTAATAACATTAATTTGGTGTATAGGGTAAAAATTTGGATTTGAGAGTAGCAGTATATGTTGAGCAACAAAGCTTTAGTACATTATTTCAAAGGATACTCTTTGCATAATACTATTTGGATTCATGGAACTTTGCATATGGAAGTAAGCAAAGTTAATTTGAAATAAGTTGAATTGTAATGAAAATTTTAAATAGCACACAAACTTAATTCAAATTTTAAATATATAAAATATATGAAATAACTGAGCCGACACGGTGGCTCAGTGGTTAGCACTGATGCCTCACACCGCCAGGGACCTGGGTGACTGTCTGTGTGGAGTTTGCACATTCTCCCAGTGTCTGTGTGGGTTTCCTCTGGGCGCTCTGGTTTCCTCCAACAATCCAAAGATGTGCAGGTCAGGTGAATTGATCATGCTAAATTGGCCACAGTGTTCAGGGATGTGTAGGTAAGATGCATTAGTCAGGGGTAAATGTAGGGGAATAGGTCTGGGTGGGATATTGTTTGGAGGATCAGTGTGGACTTGCTGGGCTGAAGGGCCTGTTTCTACACAGTAGGGATTCTGTGATGAAATGAAAAAATGATCTGGTCAGCAGGCTCAAGTAGGACTTTGGTGGCAGAAAACTTTCCCCAGCAATTAGTGAAGCTATTTTTATGACTGCTAATCCACAGCAGTCCTTGCAGCTACAGGCAAAGAGTGTTGTTAGGAAGGGAATTCCAGGATTTTAACCCAGTGACAGCAAAGAACCACCTTGTGGGGGTGGTGTGTGGCTTGGAGGAGAACATGTAGATGGTGGTGTTCTCTATGCACCCTCTGTCTTCTTCATTCTATATGGTAGTGGTCAGGGGTTTAAAAGGTGCCGTTGAAGCAGCCTCAGTGACTTGCTGCTGTGCAACTTGCAGTTGGTTCACACTGTACATGAGGGGAGTGAACGTTGAAGACGGTAAATAGGGTGCTAGTCAAGAAAGCTATTTTGTCTTGGATGGTGTCAGAGATATTAATTGTTGTTGGAGCTGTATTCAGGTAAATAGAAAATATTTCATCATTTCCTAACTTGTACCTTTGGTGGATAGGCACTAAGGAGACAGGAAGCAAGTTACTTGCCACAGAATTCCTGACCTTCAACCTCCTCTACAGCTGTTCGAGTTTAGTTTCTGGTCAACTGTAACCCCCAGAATACTGATAGTGGATGATTCAGTGATAATAATGCCATTGAATTTCATGGGGAAATGGTAAGAATTTCTCTTGTTGGGGATGTTATTGCCTGGCATGCAAATTACTTGTCAGCAATCAGTACAAGTTTGGATGTTGTCCAGATCTTGCTGCATGTAGAAATGAGCTGTTTCTGCATCTGTGGATCATAAAGTGTGTGAAATCATAAATTATGGTCCACAACTCTGGCCTTATCATGGACCAAGGGCATTGAAGAAGGAGCTGAACATGTTTGGATCAAGGACACCACTCAGGAACTCCTGCAGAATGACCTGGGATAGTGATGGTGGCCGAGACTTTAAAGTTTATCTGGTATACTTCTACAAGGGCATGCCTGAAAGCTCGCAATGTTTAACTTTTAAATTAAAAGGGATTCTGTCTAATTATATATTTCTGAAGCTCACCTGGTGTTGCAAGGGGACTTCTCATTATGAAATGAATCAGTGCACCTTAACATCAAAGCATAACCCAGTCCACCACACGTACGTGTGAGAGGTGAGGAGAAGTTCAGGATAGAATAAGTAGGGGCAACAAAAAGACGATTGTTTTCATGCAATTATCTTGTGTCACAAATATCCAAGCTAACTTCACAGATTGATAATTCGTACAGAATACCTGAGAGTTTTGAACTCAATTCTTCTGTATAGGAAAATGCATGCATTCAAAGCTTGCCAATGTGCAAAGTTATTTGTTTTTTTAAATGTAAATTATCATTTTTACAAATTCTTCTAATGTCGTTCTTTTTCATTTAGTTGCAAAGACCAGAATGCATCAGTAATATTTGTTGAGAGCTACTATCAAAGGTACAGGTTGATTTCTTTGTGGGGTACTTCCCCTTTCTCAATAGGCCAAATGCTAGATGTTAATTCAGGCATTCAACATTCCAAACTAAGAACTTGCAAAACTGGTTCAATTATTGCTAGGCTGTGTGTTGCAGTTCTCAACTCCAACGTTTTTAAGTGTCTAAAAATACCATGTACAAATTGCATTCTGAATGGTTTTCAAGTGCACCAAATAAGTAATGGGTCATAATAAAATAAAGACATTTCAACAGATCTGAAAACATTACCTTTTTCAATTCTTCATTTTCCTCCATGTACCTCTTGGCAGCATTATTGGTATTATCAGTTTGAACTTGAAGTGCCTGACTTTCTCCCATTGCAATTGCCAATTCTGAGATAAGAGTGATCATACGTCTAAGGACACTATGAAACAAAATAAAGTAGGTCATTGTAAGAAAATACTATAATATTCATACTGTGGAAAGCTTTCACAGTTCAATGCAAGAACTGTTGTTTTAAGGCAAGAGCCTTAGGAAGCACAGAGAGTAGGATCTGGCAACTGAAAGAAGCACCAATGGAAAAACTATGTGCTGGCTAAGAGAAATCAAGTGTATCCAGGCTACAGTGTATTCTTTAACTCAAAAAATTAGGAGAAAGTTCTATGTACAGACCCAACTGATTGTTGTAAGTTTGGGGAAGAGAATTGGTGACAAAAATATTTTTATGTTTAAAAAGAGTAGGCAGTGTTAGATTCTAAAAGTACTGCAGGTTAAAACACGAGCAGCTGAATTCTTGATGATCTCAAGTTTATGGAGGATAGAGAGTGGACATCAGATGTGTACTGAAATAGTCAAGTTTCAAACTAACAAAGGCAGTGGTGATTTCAGGATCAGCTGAACTTTGAAATTTGAGTGATGTTACAGAGGTAGAAATCATAATCTTAGAGATGGTACAAATTAGGTTAAAAGTTTATCTCAGGATTACCATTCCCTCTAATTTTCCTTGTGGCTGCACAGGCTCCTGAGGTCCTTGCAAAGCAGCATCTTCCAGAACTGCTGCCATGTCGATTGTGGAACCTTAGAAGCACCGTGTGCAACTTAGACCATTGCTCAGAATCAAAAGTCACACAAAGGTTGAATGCAGGCTGGCTTAATCATAGATTATCTCTGGGGAGTGAGATAGCTCAGAATTTGGAAAACAATGGTTTTCAATCTTCCTAATATTTAATTCAATAGATATAACAACAAAATATTTTGGAGGTAGCAATCAAGAACTCCCAAACCTTTTTGCTTATTTATAATAACATTTTGTTCCAAACTGATATAAGATGGAATGTGCCTTCTGTAGATTTTCGAATGGCATCTTGCCTTAACTAAAATGGTGTCTGGACATTTCTGAAATGGTGCCGACGTAGTTATACATTCTGATGTCTGGAGAAGGGCTGAACTTACACATCTGGTTCAGAGTACAGTGCTATCACTGAACCATCAGCCTTCTTACAGCAGATTTTAACTTATACAAGTCATTAACTTATCTACAGTATGTGCAATTCCTAAGCTTCCCATAAACAAATATATATTGGTGTGTTGGATCCAAAGTCTTTATACTTGCCTGAAATTTGAGGCCCAACATGAAAGGAAGAAATGCACTCCAGATCTAGTAGGCTATTTTGTTAATGGTCTACAACTGTTAGTGGAAAATAGTTCAAAATAATTTGGCTTAATTCCTTACATATTTAGTGCTATGTATACATTGTGAGAGACAATTCGGATTTCATCTACACTATTTCCCAATGTTAACAAAATTAAGAGATTGTGAGAATTGTTAGAAGTTCATCAAATTCCTATTGAGTTATATAAGTTCCAGGAACCTCATTAACTTTATTCTGAAATAAGACTCCCTTTTCCAAAGGCAGCAATTGAGTTGGGGCAAGTGTAATAAAAACACATAAAGGAACATCCATTTTTGCACTGAATGCTAAGTAACTGGGGTGGGGAGAGGAGAGAATCCAACAGTTGATTTATTGAAGAGGACAGATGACAGACATTCTTTCTCAGTATTTTAACCCCCACAGTTTGCCAATTATGAAAACTTTAGGAGATATCATTACTTGCATCACAGGTTTTTCAAACTAGGATCCAGGGAGCCCAATGGATCAGTGAGTTGTCAGATGTGTTATTAGTGGAGTAGGGCATGTCATATTCTGTAAGCACATATATATTTTACTTTTCTCCCTCCCTTTTCTTTTATATGTTTTTAATGAGAAGATCTACATGCAGGAAAAAAAGTATTTTACTTCAAATGGGTAGCAATAATTTCCTTACAGTAATTAATTAGGTTTCTAATTAGAACAAATTAGAATAAGCATTTTATGAGACATGTCAATTATTGCAAAGGGGTGAGCTGGGGCAGACTTTTGCTCACCTGAAACAATGAATCATTTAAGCATTGCAATTATGAGTTATTAAACTAAGACAACAGTGCTCTAAAAAGACCACATAAATTACTTCACATTGCTGCCTTACAGAAAGGTGGCTGCATGCTGGACCAAAATTTGGTGCAGCACAAAAGAACAAGTTAAACTTTCCCAGGTTCATTGAAACAGCAAAGGAATAACAAGTAAAATGGATTATGCAGTTCATTTAGCCACAAACAGCTGTGTTAGGATTTACCAAAATTCCTATAAGCAAAATCAAAACTGTCTCAAAAGGACCCTGCGTTTGAGCTGTGTGTAAAATTGTTGCATCTAAACACCTAAGAAAGATAAATTTGACATAATAAAATTGAAGTTCTAGTATAATAGTTGGTTGTCATACACAAAAGAGAGGTCTGCTATTATAATAGCTACCACGTGAGCCAAATTGGAATGTAAGCACAGTATTAAAAATCTTAAAAACGTTTGGAAGCACAATGTTGACTGAAATTAAATTTGACTTATTAGTTGAGGTTTTTCTATTTTGCTTGAGAATATTCATTAATATTGGTTTAAACATTAGGATAGGCTGTTGCTGTTTCTACAAGTAACTTTTAATATAACAGTCTGGATGTTCTTCATTTATTGACTATTGGAGAAAAATCTAAACAGAAAGCGGTATTAAAGTCTCTCAAACTGCAATAAGATTAACCAGGAACAGTCTAAAATAAAAATAGGAATGATTACTTCTGATTGCATGGAAATCACCAAACACCTCTGTTATCCACCTTTCAAACCCTTCTGCAAAGAGTGCAGTCCTTTTGGTATAATATTATAATAGAAAATACACCAGTAGGTAGATAGGTGTTAGTAAACGTGCCCATTAATTACCAGCTGAATGTTAAAAAGATTTGGAAAAATGTCCAGACTTTACAGGTTTTCGTCAATTGTAAAAATTAATGCTATTGCACCCTCTTGCTTTAATCATTAAACTTCACATCAGCATTTATAATAAACTTATGTTTAACTTATTCAGTGTATACAAGCTATAAAAAATGTCTCCTTCATTGTTAGGGAAACAAAACAGACATCCCATCTTGGCATACTACAGAAGTTCCATCTTAAATATTCTTGGCTACTTTCTCCCTCTTGCTTGTACTGAATTTCCTACATTTAGTCTTTGCATGGAATCTAGGGCTTAGTAGAATAATGGACCTGCCCGTTAGTTTTTGTGACATTCTACAACCGGCAGGAATGTTGGAACTGATAAAAGCTTTCATATGCTCTGAATGATTAACCATGAACACACAGAGGAAAAAAAGTGGAAAATTAGATAAATCTGTTACTTATGAAATAAGCAAAATGGATGACCTAGATATACAGTTCATTATAATACTGAACTCGAGGCCAAATGTTAAACTTATTGTTTGTGCCGTGAGAGTTTTTAAAACTAGTCTAAAGTGGACTTAGATGTAGTGACAGAATACTAATAAATGTTGATGATTTTATTTTATTTTGTTGTGAGTTAGCACAATTACAGGTTTAAGTTAAATGATGCAAGTAATTAAGGAGGATGTCAAAGCCCTGGACAACTAAGCTAGTGTAAAATTCAAATGACTGATGCAGTCAGTTTGATAAATTCTTTACAGGTTTTACTCAACTGCATGTTTACATTAATTGTTGAGCTGAAAATCAAGGTAAGATTATACTAAGCAGCAATTTGGAGAAGCTATATCTGATTTTTCAGCACTTCTTTTTGGGAGAGGCTCACTGCTGATCTTAGTGCAGTTATGGAAATTTTGGGTTTTCAGACAACAGAAGCAATTTATGATATTACAGTCACTAGGTAGGATTTAAAACAGAACTAACAGAATGTACATATCAGAAATAGGCAATTCTGTGTCATGATTTATGCTCCATGCAAGCTTTCTCTCAACATATTTTATGATACCAGCTAATTGCCTCAGGAAACTTGGATTGTGCTTGAGGCATATGTCACTTCTGATTGAAGATTGTTGAATCTGTAAAGGTCAATTTGAGAATAGCTGTCCCTTCAGCAACTGGCACAGATCAGTTACTTAGCCTGAGGTTGACTGATCTTTCTTTTTAATGTTTGGCTCTCTTTTCCACCTTCTTATCATTTTCTTTAATCCTTTGCTTTTTCTCACGCCTTGCTTGACTGCTTCTTGGCTGGCATTTCAGTCAGTGGTGAGGACTTCTCATTTACTGATTCTGATCCCAGTTAATCGGAGGTCTATTTTGAACATACAAAGAGCAGCAGATGTCTCAGGTTTTAATATGGCCCCCTAAGCCTGCTCCATCACTCAATGATATCATGCCTGATCTGTTTGTGGTTTGCACTTCATGTTCCTACTTTCTTTTGATAATTTTTGATTTCCTCAATGAACAAGAACTTATTTACTTCTATCTTAAAAATATTCAAATGATCTCACCTTGACTACTTTCTGAAGTGGAAAGTTTCAAAAGTCCCACAACACTTAGAGAAAAAGAATGTCTCATCTCTGTCTTAACAGTGCTCTCTAATTCTGGACTGACCCACAAGAGTGAACACTTTGTGTAAACATTTTAGGATCATATACAAATCAAAACACCCCTCAGTTTTCTAAATTCCAGTGGAACACGACCTGACTGTCCAACCTTTCCTCATAAGGCATCCCACTCATTCCAAGTATCAATTAGGTCCGCTTGCACTGAACCAGCCCCAATACATTTGCATTCTCCATTAAATAAGGAGACCAGAATTGTACACAGTACTCCAGATGTGGTCTATAATTGAATCACATCATCCTTACTTTTATGTTCAATTCTTTTTGTAATAAAGGATAGCATTGTTATCCTTCTTAATTACTTGTTTTATCTGCATACTAAACTTTGAATGACTTAAACAACGAAACACCTAGATCTCTCTACACTTAGAATTCTACATCTGTTCACCATTTAATATTCTGCTTTCTATTCTTCCTGTCATAGAGATGTACAGCACAGAAACAGGCCCTTTGGTCCACTTGTCCATGCCGACCAGTTAGCCCAACCCAATCAAGTCCCACCAGCCTGCACCTGCCCCATATCCCTCCAAACCCTTCCTATTCATTTACCCAGATGCCTTTTAAATATAGCAATTGTACTAGCCTCCAACACCTCCTCTGACAGCTCATTCCATCCATGTATCACCCCCTGCGTGAAAAAGTTGCCCCTTAGGTCTCTTTTATAGCTTTCCTCTCTCACCCTAAACCTATGCCCTCTAATTCTGGATTCCCCCACATCAGGGAAAAGACTTTGTCTATTTATTCTATCCATGCCCCTCATGATTTTGTAAACTTCTACAAGATCATCCTGTCATAGTGTCCGATGTTCCAGGGAAAACAGCCCTAGCCTATTCAACCTCTCCTTCAAATCCTCCAACCTTGGCAACATCCTTGTAAATCTTTTCTGAACACTTATACGTTTTGCAATATCTTTTCGATAGCAAGGAGACCAGAATATATTTTTTGACATAATACTCAGATTTTTGCCTACTTGTTCAACCTATCTATGTCTGTCTAGAACCTAGTGTCCTCTTCACAACATACTTCCCTACCTACTTTTGTGTCACTTGCAAATTTAGCTACCATGCCTTTGCGTCTCTCAACTAAATCATTGATATAAATTGAATAAAGCAGAGGGCCTAGTATGAACCTTAGTTAAAATGGTATTTCCTGTGCCATGAAGTCCTACTTTGCACAGGAACCTTTAGTGAATGTTATTCCTTCAAGCAACTTCAATACCTTGGTTAAACTTGATTTCCTTTTCATAAACCAAGCCGACTCTTCTACATTACCTTGAGGTTTTCCAAGTGGCCAGTGTTACCTCCATAATTTTTGATTCTAATGTGTGATATCCTTATATCACAGATGTGGTCTCAGGCTCAGCATCCAGCATGACTTTGTGAATACGGCCATTTTCCAATGGCTCATATGGCCCAGCCAAGGGAATCATTACTGACTAGAGGGAATTCCTTTATGGTATACTCCAATATTCAACATTGTGCCTTGTCAGGAAATGCACAGTATTTTGTCTGATTGGAGATGGAAGTTGTTCACTTTTGTTTCTTTGCTTGCTTTAATTGTCCTTATTTCCCTATTGCAAGGGAGGGTACACAAACCTGGTATGTAGGAACTTTATATAGTCCAGACTCGACTTTTCAAATTTGAGATGCAATGTTGGCAATCCTGGTGCTGATTTCAGCATTAATGGACAGGTTGTTGTTTTTGTCAAACAAATTTACATGAAGCTATTGACAACCTCCAGACAGCCATTCCACGTGGCAGCAAGTTGAATATTTTTATCACTTTGTGTAAAGGTGAGAAACTTTAAAACAAGAAGCAATCAAACAAAGTCTTAAACAATACTAAATTAAACTGTTCTGAGAAGAAAAGCAAGATGTTATAGTTTAGTTAACATTACAAAAGCTAAAAATAATTTTTTATTTCTAAACTTGAAAAAATGCTTGCAAGACACTGGACACCAACTAAAATCATAAATGTTCAGACAGAACCAAGAGCCACAAAGTGTTGAGTATGGAATTCCTACACTCTTCACCCTCCCCTAAACGTTTGATAATGGTTGTTATCTTTTTGTGGACATCAACATACAACTTTTCCTTGTCGTTGATACTTACAGCCAAAGAAACAGTGAAAATCCAGATATGTACAGATTCCTTTGTGCCCTAAAAAGCTTCATGTTGAGATGATCATACATATTTGGAAGCATCTTTTCAGTCTTTCCAATCGCCTGGCTCATTGAGTACTTCCTCACCTCTCTAATGGCATCTACAAGCAGAAGCAACTTGTTACACATATGTGACTAAACATGTAATAGTAAATCATAGACTTTCTGACTTTATGGTACACAAATGTTTAGCTAGTCATACAAAATCCATTTTTAGAATCAGACAGACAAAACAATGTAAGGAAAAAGAGTGTTTGAGCAAGCATTCAGAAAACAAAAACAGACATAAAAGGCTGCAATGCAAACAGTAGGTTTAAAATCTAACACATGTAATATGTTTTACACCTAAGTGACTAGTTTCCTGAATTACTTTGTGAATCAAAAAAACCTGTATTGTTTTGTGCAAAAGGAAGTGACATTTTTATTATCGGGATTAAAAATAAAATACAAGTTAATTGATTTTTCCGATTAATATGTTACATATTTTGCAGCATAAAATATAGCAAGCTCCAATCAATGTATTTCACAAATGAATTCCAACATGTAAAACGTCCTCCCTTCCTTACTCCAGAGGAAACCAATTTGAATTAGAATCGACTTGCCAATGAATCAGCAACCTTTTCTCATGCAATATAAACAGTAGCTTCCTTTGATATTGACATTCTTACATCTAGCTCCATATGTGCAAACACTTTGATCTCTTTAAACTTAAGAACTACATTTAAATCCTTCTCGAAAACATTCAATGGTTTGGACTCAGTTGCTTTCTGTGGCAGACAATTTCATAGGCTCACCGTTCCTCATCTCAGTTCGAAATGGCCTACCCTGTATCCTTAAACTGTGACTCCTACTTCTCGGCTTCCTGGTGATCAGGAATGTCCTTCCTGCATTTACATTGTCTAATCTTTCCAAGTTGTACCTCCCAAAACATCACTTCTCAATTAACTGCATTAAATGGAACCTGTCATGTGTTTGCCATTTCATAGGGCAGCCTAGGTCCTCCTGAAGTCTGCTCTTACCTTCCTCACTATCTCTATGCTGTCAAGTTACATATCATCTGCAAATTTTGACTTTGCATTTCTTATTCTCAAGCCCATGTAATTTATATACAAGAAACTCAGTGGTCCTTGTACTGATCCCTTGGGGATCACACAGAACTGTTTTGTAATTACCAACAGCAGCTACCGAAAATTATTTAAACATTTAAGTAATAGCTGACAGTTGCTTTTTTGAGGCAGCAATGTTTATCAGTAATTCTTTGGAACAAACATTTTTAAAAAAGCAATTAAAGATTGCACTTTTGGAAATCTTGTAAACACAAGAAAATTGTACAGTCCAATTTTATTTATTATTCAATGGACATTAAGTTTTACATGCCCAACTTTTTTTCTTCATTCTACTGATTCCTTGATGAAGTGTCCATTCCTTAGGTGCAAACTTAGAAAGTGAGTCTGCAGGTTATTCAACTTAGGGGCATCATAGCTAAGCCCAATTCTGTCTTCACTCAATAATTTCCACACTGTAAGTAATCTAATCTAATCAATCCACAATCCAGCTACTTTCTAGCTGGGATCATTAGAATGACAATCCGGAGGAGGAGATCCTGGCAGAACTTCACATTCGTCACCCATGTGTGCAGAATTCAAATATAGTGTCCTCACTGGGGCACAGAATTAAACAAAAGATTAAAATTTAGATCCAGGTCTCTTCTGATCTGCCAAACTTAATATAAGCTGCTTTTATCAACTAATTGCTCATTAGTGGCTCCGGTCTCCACAGAATGTTTTCTCAAAATGTGACCAACCAAAAATGAATAATATTTTTCCTTTGCTTTGACCTTGGTTTAAAAAAAAAGTGATTCAAGTAGTCACTAGATTGGGCAAGGAAAAACAAGAATGACTGTGTTTTGGGGATGGAACTTATCTGCCAAAGTCAAATATGCACAAGATAATTCAAATTATATTTTGCACTGTGTATTTTTTTTAAATGTGATGTTAGCACATTCTATTACAAAACTAATTTGGTCTAACTTATAATATTAAAAATATTACTTTGAATATATATATTAAAGTAGTTTCCAACTTTAGCAACATAAGCATACTTCATCAAATAAATACTCCTGGCAGGTGGACAGAGCAATGCAGAAAGCAAACTGACCCAAGATAACAGCAATTATTAAGGGCAATTTGGAATTTTTGTTATCCCATGAAGTCAGCATGAATCTTATGTTGAAACATTATCAAAAACAAACAAAAGAAAAAATGTATAATCTTAAATATCGATGTTGTCATAACAACAAAGAATGTGCCAGAACAAGATGCTACTTTCAGAATGCGTGTGAATAAAGTCCAAGAATAAACAAGTCAGTATTTTGACCGAAACAGTGACTCCAGTATCAAATTTTTGATTCAAAATGAAGACCACACCAACTGATGCACAATTAATGCACTCAAATTGAAAGAAGAATAATCTACATACTGTTTAGATATACACAGTTAATTGCTTCATTGTCCTGCTCCTGAAACTTGGAGCATTAATTAAGAGCGAAAATAAATATTCTTTAAAATGTTCAATATCTGTGCAAGATAAAACAAGATCAAGCTTCTAAAATGGAAAGCCCATACTGTTTCCACTCAATATCCACGTATCTACACTTTCAGAAAGGGCCATCAGATGACAATCAGGAGTAGAAGTCTTTAAAATTTTATTTTCCTGAGTCTGGGAGCAATTGAACACAGGGCAAGGTAGGAGATTAAGAGATAATTGAGTTCGAGGAAAGGCATTTTGTTGGTAAAGTTAGAGGGTGCCCTCAATTCAAATTTGGCATGTCCAAAGTGGAAAAACATTACTTTTTTTTTAAAGATTATTCATTCACATGATGTGAGTATGAAATCCCTATTTTAATACAGCATTAATTACCCATCCCAACTTGTCCATTTACCAGCATTTTCCAACCTGTGTCCTGTGCCACTCTAAAGAAGAAGGCAGTTCATCATCTTCTCAAGGTCAATTGGGGATGGCAATAAATACAGGCCTTGCCAGCAGTGCCCATGTCCCATGAACAAATAAAAATGCTATTAAGCAGCATTTACTTGTTAATGGCAATTTCCATCATTTTCTGATGACAGGGTTGAAACTGGATGGACAGAACTTGTCCTGCTTCTTGTGAATACAGCACAACTAAGCAATGTGCCAATTTGTCAATATTGTAGCTTTGTGAACACTTTTACTTGAGGGACAGCTAGCATGTTTTCATTACTACAGCCAAAATATTGTTAGGACCCAATAAGTAACTTCTGCTCTATCCTGAGCATATGAACTAGTAGATTAATATACAGCATAGATCATCGTCTGGAGTAAAATTCAGCAACGATAGCTTATCCTGTAGATAACTAATCCAATAGTATAAACTATGTAAGACAGCAGCAGCTTATCAGTCTAATCACCGCCAGAATAGTAGAACCATTTATGGGTCAGGAACCAGTAAAGGTATGGGCTTTGCTGAAGTTCTTTCTTAGAACCAAGCAGTAACATCCTGCCACTGGGTTCCCACTGATGGTAGTGGAGTAAGTGTGTCCATTCTGCTAAAGGAAGGATTTCTAATTAAATATGCTACAGCCAGGGTAGTGGTGTATTTGAATGGCAGACAAATACATAATGATGTATTATTGCACACTTCAGGTCACTGTGAAAAGACACAAATGAATAATGGCCCCTTGCTGAGGCAGATGGACTCACACTAGAAACCAACTCCTTGAATGGGGAGACAAAAAATGTTGGCATGCATAGGGGGAAATGAAACATAAAATTAATATCAGTTTAACCATCTTGTGGCATCAAATAATTTAAAGTTCAAATACAGTTTATCAGTCTTAACTAAAATTCCTGATTAGGGTCATTTGAAAAACATAAGCATGCCAAATTTATGGCCAAATTGTATTATGTGAAAACTATTAGATAACCAAGACCCAGCACTGATATTTTCCTCTGTAGTAATAAAAGTGAGCCATTCAGTCCCTTCAGTCTGTTTTGTCATTTGATTAAATAATAGATGATCTGTATCTCCAATCTACCTGCCTGACTTGATTCCACATACCTTATATAAAATGCACTGTTTCAGACAGCTTACCCACCTTTAGGCCTATTGAGGCCTTAAATGATCAATGAACGGTTCAAATGCTTTGTTAGTCCTTTAGCCCTAACCACCCACAACTCGGCATGGCCCACACTGAGTGAGTAGTCGGGCAGCTTTTATTCAATCTGACACTAGGCAAGGGAAATGAAGGGACCCCCTTTGATTATCAGAAGTACCCTACATCCAAGGCCATATCCTACCTTTAACCACCATGACCCCCCATCCCAATGCCTGAACCTTGGTGCTACTGGCTAAACAGATCAACTGGTAGCCTCTAAGGTGGGACTTCCTCCCCATTTCAGCCTTAGAAAACCACCACACTTTGGGCACAAGTCAGCTTTATGATCAGTGGACTCACAACTAACTTTTTAAATTGGTGTGGTGCGGACAGGGCAAATACAGTGCCCCAGGACTTATCCATCAGTTTTTCCTTTCTTTACTTCTATTACTGCCATGATTGTGAATCAAAGTATTTGTATAAAATCAGCAAAGTTACCTCAAAATTTAAACATTCAATGTAATCAGTGCATGTAGTACAGGGTAAAGTCCATACTAAAAACAGAACACAAGTTAAAACACAAAAAAATGATGACCAAGCTGAAGTTGCGTAAACGTTGCTTGAGGCTTCGCAAGGAATGTAGGTAGCGGCGCATGGCTGCAAGCGTGGAGTGGAGGATCTGAAGGGAGGTCTGTTGCTGGAGGGCAGGGAATGTAGGTATCGGTGCATTCCTGAAGAAGGGCACATGCCCGAAACGTCGATTCTCCTGCTCCTTGGATGCTGCCTGACCTGCTGCGCTGTTCCAGCAACACATTTCCAGCACTAAACATTGCTTGAACCAAGTTTAGCAAATTTAGCAATTTTCATAAATTCCAGGTATAAAGGGGACAACTCAAATTCATCATATCACTCAAAAACAACTTGCAACTATGCCAAGAAATAATTGATCAGAAATGTGCAGGTTTTCTGTACCATCTTGTATTTGTTCTGAATTGCAAACAATAATATAATATTGATAAAAATAATTGAAGTGAAATTTCTTTACTATTGCAGAAAAATTGAGATGATGAGAATTTAGCTCTTTAAAAAAGCTGAAAAGGTACCAATAATGTAGAAATTAGAATGTCTAAAAATTGTAATATAGAATAGGATTACAAAATTACCAACAAGCATTGCTCACAAAGTTAATTAAAATTTTCAATATGTTGTACAGACAGAGAACGTCATCGATAAGAATAAAGACAAAATTTGAGTGTTGCTGAAAGTTTTTTGTCTTGTACTCATCAGGACAATTCACAAACATAACAATGCAAGGGGAAAACCAACATCTATACTGCATGAGAAGAGAGTACTGATTGGTTGCCAGTGGAATTTTATCGGTAGAGGCATTGCCACAGAGAATCCATGTCGATGCAACTCCTGCAACCTTTTGAAGTAATTTTTAGTCAACCTGTTAGGACATACACATCTGTGACACATAGGATGTGTACTGAGACATTCTGGCCCAGAGGCAGTAGAGACACTATCACTCTCTTGCTTTATTCTGTGTACTTAATTGCAGGATAAATTAGCAACTGAGATATCCTTAAATGCACCAAAACTACCATTACTGCAGTAGTCAGTAAAATCAGTGATGCTGGTTAAGCCCTGACATTTACAAAGATGATTTAAAGCCACCATAAGCATTTTATGTAGCAAACTGGAATGGAAAGCAACTCAGTATAAACAGGAAGAGATATGAAAGCCAATAACATTATATAATTCAATCAATTGTAAAACATATCTCACAGATGACTGCAGGAGTTGGACAACAGCAATGTCAAACATTCTGAGAATCATGATATTGATCTGAAGTAGCATGAGCTGAAAAGGAAATAGCAACTTGTCCAAAGTGCATGAGACGTCAGCTTTCACAGAAACCTTGACATTGAATACTATCAGCAGAACAGAAAAAATTAAAATATACTAATTTAAGTCCAGCAAGTTTATGTAGGTCTGATGCTTGAGGTGCAAGACCCATCCTGACCCCAACCAAAAATATTAATGATGTCCAAATATGTAAAAAAAAATCAGATCTGGAAATATAAAATTATTTTTATAAAGTTCAGTGGTCAATTTGAAAGGGTGCAGAAAAGATTTGCAAGGATGTTATTGGGGTTGGAGGATCTGAGCTAGGAGGAAGAGGATGAATAAACTGGGGCTATTTTCCATGGAATGTCTCAGGTTGAGTGGTGACCTTTCAGAGGTTTATAATATCATGAGGAGCATGAACAAGGTGAACAGCCAAGGTCATTTTCCCAGGGTAGAGAAGTACAAAATTAAAGGGAAAAATTTTTGCAGTATTTAAAAGGGAAAGATTAGAAAAAGTGACTGGTTCTTGAGTGAGAGAGTCTGGGAACTTAATGATGAAAAAAATAGGAAAATGCCAATTAATAGATTAGGTGTTTTGCATCTGTCTTCACTGTAGAAGATACATACAACATCGCAGAAATAATTCTGAATTGGGAGATGAAAGGAACTTAATTACATTAATCAGGAAAAGGGTACTGAGAAAATTATTAGAACTGAGTGGTCAAGCTCCCAGGTCTGAATGGACTTCTTTATAGGATTTTAAAAGAAGAGGCTGCTGAAATAATAAATACATTGGTTCTAATTTTCCAACATTTTCTAGGTTCTAGCCTACTCTTTCTAAGGTGAAAGTTTGTACAAAGGTTTTCATTTTGCACGTTCTTTTCTCCTGCAGAAGACAAATCCCTGCATGTCAATATATGCAGCTATGAGCAATATTCAGATTCTATACTGCCAAGTAACTATTTATATTGAACGGATTTGTCTTGGAATGTAGTTTTAAGTGGACAATTCTGTTCCCAAAATTGGTAGAAAAGGGAGTGGTTATATTATTTGTGTGGATCTTCAGAAGCCATTACCTAATGTTCCACACATTTAAACACTATATTTTCACATCAGTAGGAAATTGGTTAGTAGTGAGGAGATGAAGTATAGTGATATGCGCTTTATTTGGCAGTATATGTCTCACAGGGACCTAGGTCCTAATGTGTCAGCTTTTTAATTGAAGGAATAGAGAATGATTTGTTGAAGTTTCCTGACAACACCAAGTCATAGGGCCTAGTAAGTAATGAAAAGCAGACAGTTCCAACAGGATACTGTTCCCACTTACACTACTGGAAATGTGTTGCTGGAAAAGCGCAGCAGTCAGGCAGCATCCAGGGAACAGGAGAATCGACGTTTCGGGCATAAGCCCTTCTTCAGGAAAGCCCTTCTTCCTCTCTCACCTTTCAGGCTTATGCCCGAAACGTCGATTCTCCTGTTCCGTGGATGCTGCCTGACCTGCTGCGCTTTTCCAGCAACACATTTCCAGCTCTGATCTCCAGCATCTGCAGACCTCACTTTCTCCACTTACTCTACTCACCAGGCTATCTAACCTGATAGCAAGCACAATGGTGGTTGGAGAAGCTCAGTATAGGGAAGTACAAGATCATCCACTTTAAACCTTCCTTTTCATGTACCGATCCAGATGCCTTTTAATTGCTGTAATTGTAACAGCCTCCACCAGTTCTCTGGCAGTTCATTCCAAACATGCACCATCCTCTGCATAAAAAATTGCCATAGGTCTCTTTTATGTCTTTCCTCTCTCACCTTAAACTTTTGCCCTTTATTTTTTGGACTCTGCTACCCTGGGAAAAAGACCTTGGCCTTTAACACTATCCATACTCCACATGATATTATAAACCTCTGAAAGATCACCCCTCAACCTCAGACATTCCAAGGAAAATAACCCCAGACTATTCAGCCTCTCCCTATAACTTAAATCCTCCAAATCCAATAACATCCTTGCAAATCTTTTCTGCAACCTTTCAAATTGAGCTGCTGCGCTTTTCCAGCAACACATTTCCAGCTCATGCAACTTTATAGTTTACTAATCACTGGCACTGCTACGCCAAGCAGAAGGAAAACACTGCTTTGGGGTTAATTGTGACGATGCAAGTAGGAAAAATGCTAAAGTCCATTATAAAAGATTTAATAGCACAGCACTTAGAAAAGTGACAGGATTGGACAGAGTCAGCATGGATTTATGAGGGAAATTATGCTTGACAAATCTAGTAGATTTTTTTTGAGGATTTAACTGGTGGAGTTGATATGGGTGAGTCAGTGAATGTGGTTTAATTCGACTTTCAGCAGGCTTTCGATAAGGTCCCACATAAGAAATTTGCATGTAAAATTAAAGTGCATAGAATTGGGGATAGTTTACTGACACAGATAAAGAATTGTCTGGCTTGAGAGGCTAATTCAGAAGGCAGTTCAACAACATTCTGGCATCACATCAGGCACGGTTGGCAGATCTCCTTTGCTAAACCTAACGACCTTTATGGTCATAATTACTTTCAATTCCATATTTATTAATCAAATGAATTTAAATTCCACCAGCTACAATAATGAGATTTAAATCCACATCCCCCTGAGTATTATCCTTTGCCCCTGGATTACTGATAACACTGCTATTTCCCGTAATATACTTAATAACTGAGCATCCACAGTTTCCTTGATTGTACGAAACATTATAAAGGTCCGCAACTCTCTAAATGAAGACATTTCTCATTTCTGTCCTAAATGAATAAATAAAAACATCACATCCATACTCACTTCTGTATTCCTCCATATTTCCTGGAGTACGAAGGTTGTTGAGCATTCATGTACTCCACCAATCTCCCTATAATACCCTTGTGGTAATGGATTTTTCATAGTATTTTGAAAGCCAAGTACTCAAATCCTTGATGCGTAAGGTCACTTAATTGCAGATGGAACACCTGACTGAGGCAAGTAAATCCTTCTTGCACATATATTTCTTATTTGCAAGTTTTCTTTGTTTGAATATTTTTGGTTAGAGATTTGCTTTTAGTGTTGCTAGCTCAATGGTGGCTAAATCTTGAATTAGAAAACAAAAAATCGATCTGCTAGCAAAAGCAATCTCGATACATGAAAATTAATAGGAAAATAAACATATGTAGTTCCGAAACTCTATAAGACAGATAGTATCAAGCCAGATCTTAAAGGGAAAATCTAAAATATTTTGCTTCAGCACACCTTATAACTGCTTTCAAAATATCCTGAGGAAACGTGCATGTCTACTTACCAAAAAACAAGACAACCAACACTACAATTATAGTGAGAAATGCTCTATTCCAGTAGGTAGCAATTTTCTCCCACAAACGGAAATTGAAAACTTTTAACCATCTGAAACACAAATACAAATCACAATTTAAATTTAAGATCATAACCAAAAGAATGAGGAGACATTATTAAAAAGGTCTTTGATTGTTCATTGGAATTCACAGGACTGAAAGAAGTCATTTAATCTAAATGAACCACCTTCCACCATATCAGGACATCCACTGTTCCTTTTTCCTTCATGTGTTGACTTGGCTTTACCTTAAAGTCACCTATGTCATTCATACCAATCAGTCTGCGCACTAGCAAGTTCCAATTGTAACCAATTGCTGGGAAAAGAGTCCACTGAATTACATATAAGATTTATTGATGACAATCTCATATTTTTAACTACTAGTTCTGGATTCCTCAAAAAGGGAATTACTAGGTTGATTCTATCAAACTACTTCACAATTTTAAACGACCTTCACTGGGTTACCCTTCAACCTCACCTTTTCTGGAGAAGAGAGTCATTTTCTTTATTATTTATTGCAGGTTATTCAATTATGTCATCAGCTTTGCAAATTATTTTTGCACCTTCTCAAGAACCTTTACATTATTTTCATAATTTGTAGATTGGGGTCAGACTTGCCCAGTCTAAAGCGTGACTCAAGGGCATTAAGTGGGCTTTAAAAATAGTGTCGAAACTGGGTACTGCAGATGCTGGAGATTAGAGTCAAGATTAGAGTGGTGTTGGAAAAACACAGCAGTCAGGCAGCATCCGAGAAGCAGGAAAATCATCAGAAATGCTGCCTGATCTGCTGCGCTAGTGGTCAGAACATGAATCAGGGATTTCCTGTAAACAGCATAAAAATTGCATTGTCAAAATGGAAGTCATCAGATGCATTAGGATAAAACTGGATAAAATATTACACTATTGTATAATATTCAAAGATTTGTCTAGTTTGAAATTGGAGCTACTGTGTAAAATGTCCCCTCTGTTTATACTTTTTCCTCGAAAAACAGTTCAATCATGTGGCTATTTCAAAGTTTCTGAAGATACCGTTCAGAAGAATGGGTTTACATAATTGGTCAGGATATATAAATTTGTTTGAATGCCCTTAATAAATTCTGCGCAGTATGGGTTGTTTATACAGTTGGCCAGTCAGCTTGTTTACTTTTACACGATTAATGAGCTTTTCAATAGAATTTTAAAAAATGGCTATTCAAGTACATTTTGATTATTTTAACAGATTTGACACTGAATCACGTAAAGAGATCTCAGGATAGGTCATCAACAATTTGGTCAAAAAGGTAGGTTCTAAGGAGTGTAAAGGTCAAGAACAATGAGGTTTAATCTTGAAATCACAACAAAACCTTAGTGCAAAGACAGCTAAAGGCATAGGTGCCAACAGTGGTTGCATAAAAAGTCAAAGTAATTGGAAGCATGGATAAATCTTAATGGTTTGGAGGCTGGAGGAAGTTATAACTAAGGCGGAATTTAAAATGTACATAAAAATGTTAAATCAAGGCTTTGCTGGATCTTAAAACAACACAGATCAGGGATCACAGAGCTGATGAGTGAATTGACTAAATGAAAGTTAGGACATGGGCAGCAGAATTTTGGATCAGATTATGGGTTCATGGGGTAGAAGATGGGATGCCAGTCAGAAGAGCATTATAAATCAAATCTGGCTCAGGGTTTCGTAAGTAGCAGAGCAGCTACCTTGCTGCGATCTATTGGGAGTCATCCCTCGAGTCAACCTTTTGTGTGGTTAGCACTGCTGCCTCACAGCGCCAGAGACCCGGATTCAATTCCCACCTCAGGCGACTGACTGTGTGGAGTTTGCACATTCTCCCCGTGTCTGTGTGGGTTTTCTCCGGGTGCTCCGGTTTCCTCCCACGGTCCAAAAATGTGCAGGTTAGTTGAACTGGCCATGCTAAATTGCCCGTAGTGTTAGGTGCAGGGGTAAATCTAGGGGAACGGATTTGGGTGGGTGTGCTTTGGTAGGTCGGTGTGGACTTGTTGGGCCGAAGGGCCTGTTTCCACACTGTAAGTAATCTAATCAAATTGAGAGATAACAAAATCATTAATGACAGTTCAGTAGTAGGTGAGCTAAATAGGGTCAGGGTGGGGTAACATTATGAAGATCAAAGTCTTGGTGATGAAGCTGTTGACTGGTTGCTTGTTTACATACAGCAAATACAGCAACAAGGTTGCAAACAGCCTGGTTTAACCTGTTGCAAGATAGAGGGATAAAACTAATTGTTGTGGTTCTGTTCGCCGAGCTGGAAGTTTTTGTTGCAAACGTTTCGTCCCCTGGCTAGGCGACATCATCAGTGCTTGGGAGCCTCCTGCGAAGCGCTTCTTTGATGTTTCCTCCGGTGTTTATAGTGGTCTGTCCCTGCCGCTTCCGGTTGTCAGTTTCAGCTGTCCGCTGTAGTGGTTGGTATATTGGGTCCAGGTCGATGTGTTTGTTGATGGAGTTTGTGGATGAATGCCATGCCTCTAGGAATTCCCTAGCTGTTCTCTGTCTGGCTTGCCCTACGATAGTAGTGTTGTCCCAGTCGAATTAAATGCCTAAAACTAGGGGGCATGCATTCAAGGTGAGAGGGGGAAAGCTCAAAGGAGATAGAATCATAAAATCCTTAACAGTGTGCAAACAGGCCATTTGGCCCAACAAGTCCAATCTGACCCTCCAAAGAGTAACCCACCCAGACCCTATTATTCTACATTTACCTCAGACTAATGCACCTAACTTACACATCCCTGAACACAATGGGCAATTTAGTACGGCTAATTGCCCTAACCTGCACATCTTTGGATTGTAGGAGGAAACCAGAGCACCCAGAGGAAAGTCACGCAGACACGGGGAGAATGTGCAAACTCCAGTCAGACAGTCACCCGAGGCTGGAATCAAACCCAGATCCTTGGTGCTGTGAGGCAGCAGTGCTAACCACTGAGCCAGAGAGTGGTAGGAGTCTGGAATGCACTGTTAGAGGTGGTGGTGGAGGCAGATAGGGCATTTAAGAAACTTTTACATCGGCACATGAATATGCAAGGAATGGAGGGATATGGACCAAGGGCAGGGAGATGCTCCTGATGTATGGTAGTGTGGCTAGTCCTTTTGGTTAACTAATGGCTACAGAATGGCACATTTAGCTGTTGTTAAAGACAACGGTTTTAGTCCACCCAAAATTTTGTAAGAGGAATTTTCTACTCATCAAGAAGTGTCAAGATTGTGAAGTTAGTAAGGGGTTACTATTTAAGAGCTAATATTTCATCATCTGTACCTGGCTTACTGATCAGTCTGATATCATCTGAGGTAGAATCAAGACTCCATGACAATAGATAACATGTCTGTACAACAGACAACTATCTTTGGAGGGCAGATTTTACATGGAAAGGCAGTAATAAAAGAAAAATAAAACTAATTTGATGAGTTTGCTGGAAACTAAATTCACAGCTGAAAACTGTTACAATTATGAGATTAAAGGATTCTTATGTTTTTGGACTGTCTCTAATTTAGGGTGAAATGAAGGGGACCACATGACCATTTCAAGTCTGTCTGCCAACAGGTCTGGAGAGGGGCAATTAAAGTTACATGAAGACCCAGATTGTTTGCAGGGATGATGATGTACAATGCTCACATATGAATATAATGGCAGCATCATTTGAGTTTTACACTGGTTAAAATAGTAGCCTCCAACATCCGAGCCAGGTTGAGAATGAGAGGTTGTAAACAACAATGTTTTTTGCTCTCTATTTACTTTCAAGACAGTTGAGATTTCAAGAATAGTTAAGCAGTATTTCTTTCTGGATACAAAATCCATGTGATTCATGGTACCATTGGGATAGGCTTTGAATGGAGAAAGGTTTCTAATAAATCCCCAGAACTCTCAGACAGAGGCTGTCTGCCAGAACCTTGGAGATAGAGAGCAACTAGAGCTGGAAATTCTCGGTGGTTCACTGCAAAGGAATGCATTTGGGAGCTTACATTTGGATTAAAAAGACCAAATTCATAAGGAGTTAAACAGAGGCTAGAAGATTTATTTAGCTTGTGCTGGAGAGATAATCTCCCAGAAAACTCTCATTGAGAAGGTAAGTTCAGTGGTTATAATTTGCCTGATTAAGAAAAGGATTGAAGCAAACCTCAGGAGAGAAGAATCACTTTACACTTACTCTGGAAGAATGTGAATTGCATATTTCTGAAGTGGATTCTTTCCAGTTATGATAACTGTAGAAGTGGAATGCTCTGTTCTGCAGTTTAGACGTTAACTTGCCTCCATAAAGAATTTAGTCAATAGGGCCTGTAGTCTGTTTGTCACAGTAGAAGACATAAAATATGAATTCTTGTTGATTCATTCTTTCAGCTCTTAATTAGAAGTGTTTTTAAAAACTTTTTGGTCTCTATTTTGTAATATATTTATATGCCACAGGTCTACTAATGTCAACACCATGTACTTGTGTGAATTCCGATAATTCTGAACTAGAGAACAAATCACATCATAACATCATAAATCAATCTTGTTCGGCAAACCTACCTTCGAGGGGAGATGAACGGTAGACATAGGAACAAAATGAAACCTATTTCTGCATACAAGAAAGATGCAACAGCAACCCACTGCAATGTCATTTTACTTGATGACACCTACCAGGAGAAACCACAATAGCACAATATATATTAGAATCAATTCTTCATTTAAAATATGACTTAGTAATTTATCAACAATACATATTTCCATTTTATTTCCAAGTTATTTATTGGATGACACTTTTAAACAATTGATGAGGACATTCAGTAGAGTGCATACCTCTGCCATGCTGTGTTATTATATTGACATAGCTATTCCTTGAGATTTTTTCCTGCCTGGTTAATGCTCTGTAATGAAAATCTAAAATAACTGAGAGCTTTCATCACAGAGGCTTCACAACAATCTACATCCAACAAGCTGCTCTGAAAGCTGTCTTCACATTTTGACATCTCTAACAAATTCGCATCAAAGCGGCTGAGACAATCCAAAACGTTCTAAAATGATCAACATTCTATAAAGTGTCAATTGTTTCTTTCTCCCAATGTTAATGAGTTCTTTTTAAAAAAAATCAGGATCTCAATCTTCACCAAAAACTAATCAAATCTTCCTTGGTCTGTGCCCTATATGTATACCAAGTTTCATTGATTTTGCGTATATTTCTTACAAAACGCTGAGGACAAAAATATTGCTTTCCCCCATTCTTAGAAAGTTTGTAGAGGTATTAAGGCTAAAATCCAGTGCAAAAGATTAGATGTAATTACTTAAGACATTTGTCACAGAAACGAGCCATTAGCTTCATTAGATGGAGATCTTCAAATGTTTAAAATGGCCTTTATTGCTTGATGAAGCAAGGGACTGCAGACAAGCTTTTATGCTCCACTTGATCCTCTATCCATTTTTCCTCACCTCAGGACAACAATCTAACACCCTTTTCCACTTTCCCTCCGATATTTTTAAAATCATGCTGTTTATATAAGTTATACCATACTGCTGGAGCAGAGTAAGAAATACTATCACAGCACCACAAGGGCCCTTTCTTCTCTCTCACATACTTGCTCTGCTTCTTTTAAGTGCAGGTATATCTTTTACTTCAACCCTTGACCATGGTAGTAAATTTGACATTATTACACTGTTTCTTCTAAATTCCGTCTTAGATTTCTTGGTGACTATCTTTTATTGATAGTCCCTAGTCATGCTCTTTCCTATCAATACATTTGGGTGGCATGATTGCTCAGTGGTCAGTACTGCTGCCTCACAGCACCAGGGACCTGGGTTCAATTCCAGCCTCAGGCAACTGTCTGTGTGGAGTTTGCATTCTCCCAGTGTCTGCATGGGTTTCCTCTGGGTGCTCTGGTTTCCTCCCACAGTACAAAGATGTGGAGGCCAGGTGAATTGGACATGCTAAATTGCCCATAGTGTTAGGTGCATTAGTCAGGAGTAAATGTTGGGAAATGGGTCTGGATGGGCTCGTTGGACCAAACACCGACTCTTCAGAGGGTCGGTGTGGGCTTTTGGACCAAATGGCCTGTTTCCACACTTTAGGGAATCTAATATATACCTATGTATGATGCTGAGCAGTATGTGAGCTCATGAAATAAACATGAATATTGTGTCTCAATGAGGTATTGCAGTTTGAGACCCAATCAGCAAATTAATTTGCTTCTAACAACAGTAACAATTCAAACTGAAAATGCTAGTAGTAGCAGAGATGAACTTGAGACAATTTTGCACATAATCTGTGGACCAAAATCAGTTATGTACTAACCTAGTGCAGCTGAGCCCATGGGTTGGCAGCACAGCTTATGACCTCTGATTTTCTTTTCGACCTGCTAATATTTTCCTGAAGCTATATTAAATAAGTTCCTTCTAACCAAGAGAAATCGTTTCATTACCAGGGGTCAAGAACCATCCAGAGATTATCCAAGTCTACAGCTTAAAATCCAATATAATGCCTTGAACAATCCAGCAGAATACAAAAGATTTATTCAAACACTTTTCAATTAACCAAAAATGTTAAAATGTAAATGTAAAAATTAATGTAAAAATGTTGAGAATAAAAAAAGATATTTGCCAGGGCAACACAGTAGAAGGCAGAAAGCCATGTGGCAAAATAAACAGGTCCTTTTGACACTTTAAAATAACAAAGATTCTAAAAGAAAGTCCTTTCCCCCCCCCAAGTTTACAGTGAGTAAATCTGGAATCACTATCAAAGTTTGGATTCTCTAAACAGAACAATCCTATTTTAATTTTTTGAAGCAGATTTCTATCACTCTCAAAGCATCAAATTGGTCCAATAAAAGTCATGACCAATGTTCTTTAAGATGGCGCACTATCCCCCACCACCAAACTGCAACTTTTCACACTACTGTCCTTAGCTCAGTTGGCTGAAGTTACCATGAAGAATTCTCCTTCTCAACCTCTCCCCTTGCTTGAGACATGGTGACCCTCAGATTAAACCATCACCAGTTGTCTATCTCTAATGAGACAGCAGCTCTATGGTCTGGTAAGACTATCGTGATTTCACCTTCATGTCTAATGTTTCCCTGTTGCAAGCTCAGTAGAACTGCCTTCATTATGTTGGACTATTTTTGACCTTTTCAATAGTTAGAAAAGCATTTCAACCAATGGCTTTTGTCGTCACATCCTTACACTGACTTCAGGTACTCCTTAGAGATTAAATCTTGGCTCTCTCATAAACCTCAAACAGAAGTAACTTCTCAGCAAAATTATCTGCAGTCTTTGAGTCTGCTTTAATAAAATTTTGATGCATCCAGCAATACCTCCACATTAACAGATAGATTGTCCAACATTCTGCTATTGGAATGATTGAAGCTACCATTTTTGTCTTTCACTATAAATTCTATCCCCCTCCTTTGACACTTTTTCAAGTTGAATCTAGTTGGCACATCTTCAACAATGTATTAAAGTCCTTAGTTGACCTATTTTCTCCAGCACAAGTGCCATCAGCCACACATCAGCCTCTTGTTCACATACTGACCTGGCTAGTCTTGATCTTTATAAATTTCAGCTCATTAAAACAGTTTCCCACATTCTTTTGCACAAGTTACCCTGCTTGTCCATCAACCCTGTGCACACAGATGCTCTCTGTTCTCCAGTGTGTTAAATTTAAAATTAATTCTCATCTATACATTACCAAAATGTCTTTGCTATTTCTGACTCCGTAACCTATCCCAGCAAAACAAATCCTCTTCAAAATTCTTAATTTCTCTGACCCCAAAATCTTATGCATCACAAGGTTGGCATTTCCTCCTTAATCTACACAATATTATTCTTTTGCTGAAGTGCAGATATGTGTTACTTAAAGATATTTTCCTAACCAACCTATTCAGAGATATTGTAATGTACATATGGATCGGTTGGCCAAACCCAGGCCTCATGGCTAAGAAATAGGGACACTACCATAGCACTTTAAGAGTTCTTGTGTGTTGTTTAAAGACTACAAAATCGAACAAAAGCAAGCACTGGCAATTAACTTTTGAGTAATTCAACTCATAAGTCCAGAGGCTTAAATCTTGTGGAAAGGTCAATCAAGATGATGAAAATATCTATACCTCAAGTAAGTTATTCCTGGAGAGATTTTATGATATAAAAATAACTGTTTACTTATTTGTGTTGATGTCCATTGAAGCAAACTAGAGCCATATAGATGTAAAACATGGAAAATGACTCTATGGTCCAATTTGATCATGCTGACTAGATATCCTAAATAAATCTAGTTCCACTTGCCAGCATTTGGTTCATATCCATCGAAACCTTCCTATTCATATATCTATCCAGATGCCTTTTAAACGTTGTAAATGTACCAGCCTCCACCACTTCCTCTGGCAGCTCATTCCATATGTGGACCATCCTCTGCGTGACAAACTTGCCCCTTCGGTCCCTTTTAAATCTTTCCCGTCTCACCCTAAACCTATGCTCTCTAGTTTTAGACTCCTCTACCCCAGGGAAAATACTTTGTCTATTTACCCTATCCATGCCCCTTATGCTTTTATAAACCTCAACAAGGTCACCCCTCAGTCTTCAATGCTCATATTTATGTGGAAAGGAAATTTATAGTGGAATTGCTCAGCAAGTCAGAAAAATCCTAAAGATCTTCAAGATGTTTACGAACAGTACATGTTGAAACTCCTATTTATTTCATCATTTCAATGCAATTGAAATCTTGTGCAATTTTGCCAAATTTGCATATTTTGATCAGGTGTGGCTAATCCAATTATTGGATTTATTCTTCTGGATAGCCTACAGCCATACTAGTCTGAAAACGCCAGATCTTGTCTGATCTTAGAAACTAAGCAGACTCGGGCCTTGGATATGAGAGCACCTTAGAATATGAAATGCAGTAGGATTAGGGTGTGCTGTGATGATAGGTCCCCACCCAGGTTCAAGTCCCACCTGCTCCAGTGGAGTATAATAACATCTCTAAACAGCTTGATTGGAAAGATACCGTAATCATTTTAAAAAATGATTGGTTAGGGCTGTGGTAGTGTTCCCAGCTCTGAACCATGGGCCTGGATCCAAGCTCCACCTTCTCCAGAAATATGTAATAACATCTCTAAAGAGGTTATTTTGTAAATATCTATTTGACCATTGAACGGGCTATGTGAAACCAGTTAGTGAGACGATTTCACATGGGGTGAGTTGGAAGATGTTACTATGTTTGAGACATTGCAGATCAGGAATGGATATACCAGGACTGAGCTAACAGGGAAACATTTCAGGCCTATACCAGTAGCAAATAGATCCCACCCCAATCCCAGTGGGACTGTCTATCCTTTCAAGTCTGGCAAGAGATACGATTTGGAGATGTCAATGTTGGACTGGGGTATACAAAGTTAAAAATCACACAACTCCAGGTTATATTCCAACAGGTTTAATTGGAAGGAGGGCCGCTCCTTCATCAGGTGGTTGTGGAGGACACAATTGTAAGGCACAGAATTTATAGCAAAAGTTTACAGTGTGATGTAACTGAAATTATACATTGAAAAATACCTTGATTATCTGTTGAGTCTTTCATCTGTCCAAATACCATGATTGTTTCACTTCTTTCATGTGTAAATAACTTTTTTTTAAAAAAGTTGCATTCTCAGGTTAACTGTAACAATTGGTGTTAGCTAGACAATATGTTGAAGGTGTTAGCCCCATGTTCTCTGTTTGTGCCATGATGTTTAGATTGATTCTAATCGAAAAAGTGAGATAACTGAGTTTTACATGAATGCATACAGTTTTTGAGCAAAGTACAATGTAACTCTGCAAGTACAAATTCACCCCACAGATGTATATGTGTATGTGTGCATGTGTGTTTGTCTGTCTGATTTGGGGGGGGTTGAGAGTGTGAGAGAGAGTGTATGTGTATTTGAGTGTAGAGTGTCTTAAGTGTGGGAGTGTGTATGTGAGTGTCTGTGTGTGTGTCTGTGTATATGTGTGTCCGTGTATAGGAGTGCCCGTGTGTGTCCATGTATCCGTGTGTATGTCCGTGTATCCGTGCCTGTGGTGCAATGGTGGTCACCTGTAGTGTGACATGAACCCAAGGTCCCGATTGGGACCCTTCCTATGGGTATGGAACTTAGCTATCAGCCCCTGCTCGGCCACTTTTCGCTGCTGCCTGTCCTGAAGTCCACCTTGGAGAATGGTCACCCGAAGGTCCAAGGTCGAATGTCCTGGACCGCTGAAGTGTTCCCCAACTGGGAGGGAACACTCTTGTCTGTTGATTGCCGTGCGTTGCCTATTCATCTGTTGCTATAGCCTTTGCTCGGTTTCCCCAATGTACCATGCCTCAGGGCATCCTGCAACGTCCACCATTGCACTATATACACACACACACCCTTACAGACACACATTCCCACACTCTCACATGCATCCTCTCAGAGACTTAGAGCACTCTACACTCACGCACACATATACACTCTCTCTCACAGACACACAACCCCCCCCCCCCCCCCCCCCAGAAACACACACATATACTTCGACACTCACATGCACCCCCTCACAGACTTAAGACACTCTACACGGACATGCACACACATATACACTCTCTCACACTCAACCCCTCAACCCAGACAGATAGACAGACAGACAGACACACGCAAAGACCCACATGCACACATATACATATACATTTGTGGGGTGAATTTGTACTTTGCTCAAAAACTGCATGAATTCATGTAAAACTCCTATCTCACTTTTCAGATTAGAATCAATCTAAACATCATGGCACAGAGAGAGAACACGGGGCTAACACCTTCAACATATTGTCTCGCTAACACCAATTGTTACAGTTAACCTGAGAATGCAACTTTTAAAAAAATAAGTTTTGAGATTTACACATGAAAGAAGTGAAACTATCATGGTATTCGGACAGATGAAATACTCAACAGACAATCAAAGGTATTTTTTAGTGTATAATTTCAGTTACATCACACTGTAAACTTTTGCTATAAATTCTGTGCCTTACAATTGTGTCCTCCACAACCACCTGATGAAGGAGCAGTGCTCTGAAAGCTAATGTGCTTCCAATTAAACATGTTGGACTATAACCTGGTGTGAGATTTTTAACTTTGGCAAGAGATGCACCATTGTTCTGCCATTCTCACATTCCGATCACGTAATCTGAACTATCAACATCTTTTCTCCATCAGCACCCTACACTCACTATCCCCAAAACTCCCCTCAAAACTATAGCATAAACACTGTCCCCTCCATACCTCACTTCAACTCTGAAGAGTAATCTAGATTCGAAATGTTAGCTTGCTCTCTCTCCATGGGTGCTGTCTGACAACACAGTGATCTCCAGCATTTGTTGTTTTCAGATAAATTTCCTCAGTTCATTCAATGGTAGTAGCCAATTAACAATACTGTAGATATTAGCAATGGAGCTACAAAAACGCAAACTTCCTCTTTATACCCAAACAGTAATGTTGGGATTTGAGACCTGATTCAGGCCACAATGTGCGAAATTCAGATTGACATAATAAAGATATTCTGAAAAACCATCATCCAATCGTGTTTGGTCTTCTCAAAGCATAGGAAGGTGTATTATGAACCAGTACAAAATATCAAATTGAAAATAGTACCAGTCAGTCGTTATTTTGATTGGGCTGTTTAAGGAATTTGAAAAGAGGAGATAAAGGGGAGGTTTGCTTCATCTGTGCTTGCGTAGGAAAGTGTGATGAGAAAAAGGGTTTGGATATGATTGAGGAGTGGGTTAGGGTGCCACAGAAGTAATAACGTCTTCAGACTGCTATAACGGTAATGGAGAGAAAGACATGCTTGCTGACAGAATCGAGCTGATAGAATGGCCAAAATTAACACGTTGAATCTGCAGGCTGGTGGACTAGAAGGTGAGGACGAGAAATACACTATTGCTTATATTTTATCATAGCTTTCCATCTAAAATGCAACTTATATTAGAGCTTAATCTTCACTTACACCAAGAGATTTCCCTACTTGTCACTGGTGAAAAAAGTACAGGACAGTAAAAGATAACGGAAAGAATACAAGTTATGATGATTGCAAATTCTACTCATTTTATTTCTAATTCTCAGGGCATTAGAAGTTTAGGATACTGGCAGAACAGATTGATTAACTTGGCTTGAAATCCAGCCCATCCTGATGGGATCATGTCCTATTCTGCCAGGATCTGCACAATTCAGCCTTGCAGCTTCTATTCAACTTGCAATGAAACAAAACTGGCTACAATTGGTAATTTCTTTCAGATACCAGAGGATCAAATACAAGAAAAGGAAAAACACCACTATTGTAGAGCAGAACATTTTGTTTTAAGAATGGCATTGGTCAAGGCATTAAATAACATTAGTTAGGAATAATATCAGTGCCAATTAATGTCTTTGGCAAAGAACAAATGCAGGTCCATGCATCAGGGATTTCAAGTTGAGGAAAGGTTAGAGAAATTGGATCTTTTAAAACTTTGGAAAAGACCTTGTAACTTCCATCAAGTTTACAAAATTGGCAAAATTTGACCCAAATTATTCACAGTGGCAAATGGCTGGATATTAGTAAGCACAATAAAAGAAAAAAACACATTGTGGAACAAACAGGGAAGTCGGTTACAACTTACAATAAAACTCAAATTTGTTATCAGGTAGTCCTATTGAAAGAGAAAAAAAATCTACTAAAGGATAATTTTCTAGTGAAAAGGATCAATACAATCTGGTAGGTATGAGACTGGTTGATGAAAAAACTAGAGTTTAACTAAAGCACAAGATAAACATCAGACATTAGAATTATCTGCTTTATTAATGCAGTGTATACATTTTCAACAGTATTTATTTAAGCATTGTACATGTATCAGCAGCATTTTTGGGACCCATACCAAAGGAAAGATGTACTGGCCCTAGAGCAGGTCCAGAGGAGGTTCATGAGAATGATCCCAGAAATTAAAGGCTTAAAATATGGGGAATGTTTGAGGACTGTGACTAGGCAAAAGTAGGTACTGCAGATGCTGGAGATTAGAGTCAAGATGAGAGTGGTGCTGGAAAAGCACAGCAGGTCAGGCAGCATGCGAGGAGCAGGAAAAAAATCGACATTTCAGGCAAAAGCCTTTCCTTGGAGTTTAGAAGGATGAGGGGGAACACTGAACAGCCTGGATAGTTGTTTCCTTTGGCAGGAGAGACGAAGACCTGAGTGCACAGCCTTAGAGAAGTCCTTTTAGAATGGAGAGGAGGAGGAACTTCTTTAGCCAGAGTGGTGGCCATGAAGACCAGATCATTGAATATATAGAAAACAGAGACAGGTAAGTTCTTAATCGGCAAGAGGATCAAAAGTTACAGGAAGAAAGTGGGAAAATGGGGTTGAAAAACCTGTCAGCCATGATTGAATGGCGGAGCAGACTCGACGGGCAGAATTTCTACTCCCATGTCTTATGTTTACGCTTTAAATGCGGTGTGGTAGGCGGAAGAGGACAGAAAACTTGGGCAGAGCAATTATTGTTCCAACTCATAGGCTAGGACTATATAGCCCAGGTAGGTTTTCCCCTAAAAAATATTTACTTTTAAAAATCAGCCCTTTTGTCTGCGGGCATACACCTCCAGTAAGGCAGCACTGGAGCTTCAAAGAGTACGTATAAAAATCCAGGAGAACTTCCGTGACTCTACAGCTAGGTTTACCATTCGGGCTCCCAAAAGTAAGTCGTTGCCAAATAAGGGCATCATTTGCACGGGAGGGGACAATGAAAGAGATTGCCCCAACTCCTCCCCGTCGCACTCACCCAAAAACAAAATCAACAATCAGGGAAGTGACAAGGGGGTTAAACAGATTTCATGGCTTCAGGGCCTCAGAGCCCGCCTGTGCTGTTCCGTGGGGTGTAACATAGGCGGCACCCACTCTCCCAGAACAAGTACGGCCCCGGCTCTGCGGAGGGAATCTGCAGCGGCCCCTCAGTAATAACAAAAATAAAATCACCAGGCACTCCCATAACTGAGTTACGGTCTCCAGCGCTCGACGAACAGGACTAAAACACCGAGCAGACAGAAACGCCGGATAGCCCCAACTTGCCTTTTTAAGCCTTTTCCAGCAATATCACGGCTACCAACCCCTCACCTTCCGAGCGGCACTGCGCCTGCGCACGACCCCAAATAACGTCTCGCCCGAACTGGCGTCAAAATTACGTCATCACGTAGAACACTCGCCGAGAGCCACCCTGATTCTAAAGTCTTGGATCAATCGACGGTGGGCTTTAACTGGGGATACATCTCAATTCCGCTATCACTGGGAAAAAAATGTCAAATTGAGAGTAAACGTGATTGTCGCAATAAAAAAAAGGCTGAAAATAGGATGAGCCCACTCTAATGTTTGTCAATTAAACCTTATAAAATCCATTCCTGCGGTGTTGACGTTGGTCTGTATCAGGAGAAAGTGAGGACTGCAGATGTTGGAGACCCACTCCTCCCCTGTTTATCTCTCAGCCCTCTTGGGACCCCCACATTCCTAATGAAGGACTTATGCCCAAAACATTGACTATTCCTTGGAGGCTGCCTAACATGTGCTTGTCCAGCGCCACAGTTTTTGACATTGATCTGTATCAATTGACCACTTGTTCTTCCGAAGGGGGTGTTGAAAGGCCATCTGCAATGATTGGAGAGACCAGCACATTAGTGCAAAAGACAAGGTTGAAGGATATAAATAATCTTCAGCTAGAAGTGTTGAGTAGCTGTCACATCTTTGGCCTTGTCCAGAGGCCTCCAGCATCACCGATGCCAGTCTTAATCCAATTTCATTCAACCCATGTGATATCAAGAAACTGAGTCAATGGATACTGCAAAGACGATGGAGCCTGACAACACTCCAGCAATAGTGCTGAAGACTTGCTACGCTGCTAAGCAAGATATTCCAGTGCAGTTACTTATCTATGCAACAATGTGGAAAATTGCCCAGATATGTCCTGTGTACAAAAGGAGAATAAAGTTGAAACTTTATTTCTGGAACAGCACAGCAGGTCAGGCAGCATCCAGGGAACAGGAGATTCGACGTTTCGGGCACAGGCCCTTCTTCAGGAATGAGCAGAGAGTGTTCAGCAGGAGAAGATAAAAGGTAGGGAGGAGGGACTTGGAGGAGGGGCGTTGGAAATGTGATAGGTGGAAAGAGGTCAAGGTGAGGGTGATAGGTCGGAGTAGGATGGAGGCGGAGAGGTCAAGAAGAAGACTACAGGTCAGGAAGGC
>NC_057732.1:19996076-20040872 GCF_004010195.1 Chiloscyllium plagiosum | reverse complement strand
CTTTTCCAGCAATAAAGTTTCAACTTTGATCTCCAGCATCTGCAGATCTCACTTTCTCCTCGAAGATTTCAACCTACTGCGAATCCTCTTACAAGGATGCCTTCCTTGAAGAAGCTCTCTGCCTCTCTCTACAAAGATTTCAGTGAGTCCCTCTCTCACTGCACACCCCAGGTCATCTCCTCTGCCAACTCCCCTCCTCCAAGTCCCTCCTCCCTACCTTTTATCTTCTCCTGCTGAACACTCTCTGCTCATTCCTGAAGAAGGGCCTGTGCCCGAAACGTCGAATCTCCTGTTCCCTGGATGCTGCCTGACCTGCTGTGCTGTTCCAGCAATAAAGTTTCAACTTTGATCTCCAGCATCTGCAGACCTCACTTTCTCCTAAAAGGAGAATAAATCCAACCCAGCCACTTAGCAACCCACTAGTCTTGTTCATTTGTAAAGTGATGGAAAGTGTCATCAAAAGTGCTATCAAGCAGCATCTGCTTAGCAATAACCTGCTCACCCATGCCCAATTTGACCATAAGACTATAAGGTATAGGAGCAGAATGATGCCATTTGGCCCATTGAGTCTGCACCACCATGCAATTATGGCTGATAGGTTTCTCAACCCATTCTCGTGCCTTTTCCTCATAACCTTTGATCCCCTTACTAATCAAGAAACTATCTGTCTTAAATTCGCTCATTGACATGGCTTCCAAGGCTTCTGCAGCATTGAGTTCCACAGATTGAGAACCCGCTGGCTGAAGAAATTCCTTCTCATTTCAGTTCTAATTGTTCCTTCCTTTTGGGTCAAAATGCTGGAGTTTCCTCCTTACCATCAATGTGGGCCTACGTACAGTATATGAATTGCAGCAGTTCAAGGAGGCAGCTCAGGGACAGGCAATACATTCTGACCCAACCTGAAATGTTCAAATTCCCAGGTGAATTGAAAAAAACTGCAGTCCATCTGGTATACGTCCACCCATAGTGTTGTTGGGTATAGAGCATCAATTTTTTTGTCGTATTGGTACTTTACGTGAAATTCCCATATAGGTTTAATGGCTCAGACTACAACGTTCAGTAACACACAACTATGTGCAACATCCTTCTAGCTTACTTCTGCTGTTCTGTACATAGTAATTAGTCATGTCATTACAGCCTGATCCTTGCCTCATCACCACATCCAACTCCCGCAGGTGGCTGTGTTCCCATGCCCCTGTTCTTCTGGATGGCGGAGACTACATGCTTGTAAGAACTATCGAGAAAACTTGACTGAGTTGCTGCAGTACATTTTGTAGGTGATACAATCAAGGGTTACATTTGCCTGGTTGTTGTCAAGCTCCTCGAAACATGTGATAGCTGCCCTCACCCAGGCAAATATAAATGATTTCACCACACTGTGGACTTTACCTTTGCGAAAGTCTTCTACCATTTAAAAGTCAACAGCTGGATTTACTTTCCACAGAATACATAGCCTTTGACTTTAAGTTATTCTATTAAGTTTCTGGTCAGTGATAACATGAAGCATATTGGTTGGCTGGGCATGAGGAATTCAGTAATGGTAGTTTATAAAGCATGAGTGGCACAGTGGTTAAGTACTGGTGCCAGGGAACTGGGTTCAATTCCACCCTCTGGTGACTGTCCTCGTGGAGATTACACATTCGCCCTCTGTCTGCGTGGGTTACTCACACAATCCAAAAAATGTGTAGCACTGTGGGAGATACTAAACAAGTATTTTGCATCAGTTGGTTCTGTGGAGAAGAAAGTGGAAGATAGAGAATGTTCGGAAATAAATAACGACGTCTTGAAAAATGTCCATATTACAAAGGAGGATGTGTTGGATGCCTTCAAACGCATAAAGGTGGATAAATCCCCGGGACCTGATCAGGTGTAACCTAGAACTCTGTGGAAGCTAGGGAAGAGATTATTAGGCCAGTTGCCATAGAAGACTGTGGAGGCCAGCTCATTGAGTATATTTAAAACAGAGATAGATAAGTTCTTGATTGGCAAGAGGATCAAAGGATATATTTGTCTCATTGATAGTCACAGGCGAGGTGCTGGAAGACTGGAGGTTGGCTAACGTGGTGTCACTATTTAAGAAAGGTGGTAAGGAAGAGCCAGGGAACTTTCAGACTGGTGAGCCTGACATCTGTGGAGGGCAAGTTGTTGGGGAGAATCCTGACAGACAGGATTTATATGTATTTGGAAAGGCAAGGACTGATTAAGTACAGTCAACATGGCTTGGTGCAAGGGAAATAACATGGCTTGGTGCAAGGGAAATAGTGTCTCATGAACTTGATGGAGTATTTTGAGTAAGTAACAACGAGGCTGGACATGATCTAAATGGACTTCAGTAAGGCATTCGACAATGTTCCTCATGGTAGACTGGTTTGCAAAGTTAGATCACACGGAATGGAGGGAGAACTAGCTATTTAGATACAGAACTGGCTCAAAGGTAGAATACAGGTAGTGGAGGAATGCTTTTCAGGTTGGAAGCCTGTGACCAGCTAGGATCGGTGCTGGGTCCAGTGCTTATCACTTATGGAAATGATTTGGATGTGAATGTAGATATGGTTAGTAAGTTGCAGATGACACCAAAATTGTACGTGTAGTGGACAGCGAAGAAGGTCACCTCAAGAGTACAATGGGATCTTGGTCAGATAGGCCAATGGGCTGAGGAGTGGCAGATGGAGTTTTAGGTAAATGTGAGGTGCTGCCTTTTGGAAAGGCAAATCAAGGCAGGACTCAGGACACTTAATTATAGGGTCCTGGGGATTGTTACTGAACAAAGAAACCTTGGAGTGCAGATTCTTAGTTCTTCAAAAGTGGAGTGTCAGGTAGATAGAATTGTGAAGAAAACATTTGGTATGTTTGTCTTTATTGGTCAGTGCATTGAGTATAGGAGTTGGGAGGTTATGTTGTGGCTATACAGGACATTGGTTAGGCCATGATTGGAATAATGTGAGCAATTTTGGTCTTCTTGTTATAGGAACAATGTTGTGAAACTTGAAAGAGTTCAGAAAACATTTACAAGAATGTTTGAAGGGTTTGAGCTATGGAGTGAGGCTGAATTAACTGGGGCTATTTTCTCTGGAGCATTGGAGGCTGAGGCGTGACCTTATAGAGGTTTATAAAATCATAAATGGCTTGGATACGGTAATTGACAAGGTATTTTCCCCAGAATGGTGGAGTCCAGAACTCCAAGTTTAGGGTGAGAGGAGAAACATATAAAAAGGGACCTAAGGGGCAACTTTTTCACGCAGAGGATGATGTGTGTCTGGAATGAGCTGCCAGAGGAAATGGTGGAGGCCAGTACAGTTACAGCATTTAAAAGGTATCTGGATGAGTGTATGAATAGGAAGGGTTTATAATGATTTGGGCAAATGCTGGCAAATGGAACTAGTTTTATTTAGGATATCTGGTTGGTATGGACGAGTTAGACCGAAGGGTCTGTTTCTGTGTTATCTATCTGTATTACTCCATGTACAGGTTAGATGGATCAGCTCTGCTGAACTGCCCAGAGTGTCCATCGACATGTCGGCTTGGGGGATTAGCCTTGGTAAAATGCAGGGTTACGGAGATAGGCTGAAGGGGTAGGTTGCTCTTCGGTGGGCCAAATGGTCAGCTTTCACATTCTACATATCTAACGTTTAAAGATGTTTGGGCTTATGACTGCTCTGAGGGATTTCTGAGGAAAATAATGGTGTGTTCATTGGTATCCAACAACTACTGTCATCTTTCTCTGGGCAAAGTATTACTCCAGACAATGAGGGTATTTACTTTATTTCCCTCAACTTCAATATTTCTAGGATTCCTTAATTCACCCTGGGTTAAATGCCACCTTGCTTTCAAGGATAGTTACTCTCACCTCACCTCTGGAATTCAGCTCTTGTAATATTGAAGTGAAATGCTATCAACAGAAGAAAGTCAAGAGTGTTAATTAATGTTTGTTACACAAACTGAACTCTAACAAAATGAACATTTGTATTAAAATTTTATTCCAAATGATGAAATATATAATTATTGCAATAATTTATGACAAGTTACAATATATAAAGTATCCACAAAATTGTAATTGAGACAGATAGCTTCAAACTTTTTACAGGTAATATAAACTTCTGAATTGTGGCAGCTTAAAGCACAATAATTTTCACATTATAACATACAGTAGGTTAACTACATGGTTCTTTTGGATCTGTATTTATAGTTCACTTGAATAATTACCCAACTATCACAGCCAATCTCCTATTTTGTACAATTGTGTAAGCAGTGGTATTTACCACTAGAACAAGTGCCCAGTTATTCTAAGGAATCATTAATAATAGATAACAACAATTTCAGGTTTGGATATATAAATCAACCTGTACACAGTCGACCTTTTTATAAAATGTAGTTCGTTCTTCATTGAGATCAATGTCAATATCTTCTTTGGAATATCAATGCTTAGTCAAGAACAGTAATATTTAAAAAAAACAACTGCAGATACTGGAGACAAAAACAAATTGCTGGAGAAACTCAGCAGTTCTGGCAGCATCTGTGGAATGAAAGCAGGGTTAAGGATGCAACTCTGGTGACTCTTCAAATATTCAAAAGGATGTTTTTGTGCATGTGAATGCTGGGGAATGGAACATCCACCAATTCAAGCGATCAGTATCAGCATTGTGTACCAGTAATTCCTGATGAAGGGCTTATGCCCGAAATGTCGATTTTCCTACTTCTCAGATGCTGCCTGACCTCCTGTGCTTTTCCAGAGCCACACTTTCTGACTCTGATCTCCAGCATCTGCTGGAGATCACTTTCTCCTATTATGTACCAACAAGTTAAGCATAACAATCAGATACTGAGCAAAGTCCTCTCCATCGTGCTCCAATGACCTCAGAAGAACCCACACTCCATTGTACCAGTGTGGTATTTTTTCCCCCATTTTCCACACCAACCATCCTTTGCACAACTGGAAACAGTGACAGTAATACATTGCTCATTCCCATTAGAAACTGGATTTAGACCGGTGAAATTGATCTATTTTAATTTCTACAGCCAGCTGACAGAGGAAGTATTATCTTGTTAGTTTGGATTACAAGCTAGATTTGAAAAGGTAGTATCTAATTTATGACATCACTTAGTTCCGAAGACATGGATTTCTTTTCTTTACGTTATTCTGAACCTTGGGAAAAGGCTAGGAAAGTAGAAAAATATCACAATTTCATAAAACATAATGAACAAAGTTAATATACAAAATGTGTAGCAAAACAATTACAAATTATTTCACTCTTCTACTTCAGTAAAGTACAGAGGTGCATCATCCTAAAAAAAAGTATTCATATGAAGTTGACTGAAATGGTGTTTTATTAAATTATGCAATGGATGACTAATAATAATCAGATTCAGAGCAAAGTCCTCTCCATCGTGCCCCAATGACCTCATATTGGGTAAAACAACAGCAAGTACCGCTGATGCTGAAATCTGATGTATAAAAAAAAACACGAAATGCCAGAAGTGCTCAGATGAGACAGCATCTATAGGTGGAATCAATGTTTTAATCATCAACAGTGCTCAATGTTTCAGGTCTTTGAATTTCCAAGAAACCTGGCAAAGTTAGAAATGTAATAGGTTTTAATTAAGTACAGAGTTCAGGGAAAGAAAGTGGGGAGTAAGGAAGGTAAAAAAAACAGAAGGAATGGTCTTTGATAGGTGGAAGGCACGAATGATTAAAAGACAAATGGAATAATGATGCACAGTAAAGAAATGGTAATGGAACAATTGAAGGAACCAAAGGCAGATCAATAAGAGCTGTAAATGGTACCTGTTATCTAATCAAAAATAAGCTGTGCTATGGTTTAAAATTATTGAAGTCATAGTCAATTAACAAGGACGTAATGTGCTCAATTGAAATATGTGATGTGACTAGGGATTATAATAAGCTTCACAGAACATCGAAGGTTACTTGGTATAGAGAGGTTAGAGTGAAAGTGGGAAGGTGAATTAAAATTGAGTTACTGGGTATTCATTACTTCCTATTCAATACACAGGTTGTAATATTTCTTTGCAATAATAAAATGTGATATTACGAAGGTTAAATTGCACAATTTGTTTTCAAAAACTTGTCTTATTGTTCCAATACTGCTGATAGGTGAATAAAATTGGACCCGTTATTTTCATCTGTACTTAACTGGAATTTTGTTTCAATCATAAATAGAACACAATCTGAAGCTCTTACTGTGAAGCAATCACAAACATTTAAAGCTAGCAACCAAATTTTCCATTATATTTGCAAAAAAAACCTGATTGTCTATGTACATAATCATACACAATGAAAATTCTGACCAGCGGTTAAAAGATTAAAAAAAAGTTACAAGTAGAAGAAAATACTTCCTCTAAAATTCTTTAGTTGAAAGACTATATTCATTTTTAAAATAATTTTTATACTCATTCACAAGATGTGGGCCAGGTTGCTGGCTAGAGGAGTTAAGAATCAACCACACTGCTGTGGGTCTGGTCACATGTAGACCAGACTGGGTAAGGATGGCAGATTTCCATCCTTAAAAGGATATTAGTGAACCAGATGGGTTTTTTCTAACAATCGACAACAGTTTCATGGCCATCATTAGTCTTCTAATTCCAGATTTCCATGGTAGGATTTGAACCCGGGTCCCTAGAATATTACCTAAATCTCTTCATTAATAGCTCAGCAATAATACCTCCTGCCAACACAATACAAACACTCCAAAATGTATTCTGCTCCTCAGTCCCTTACACTTGGAGCGCCACAGAAGTGCATGTGACATTGACAATGATAATGTACATCAAAGGTTTACTCATTATTTTCTTCTGCAAAATGTCTGGCATTTCAATCTACATTAAATGACTGAGTACTAAATGTTTTTTTTTTCAAATATTTATACAACATAACATGTGATTGAGTGTGAAGCTCTGCTGGAGTAATTGGACCTTTCCAGACTTATACATGGCAGTTAATCCATTGCATTATATTCATGGTGTGAAATAGTTCAAGACCTTTGGAACAAATTTTATGTACAGACTTCTCCCTATTCAACACAATGAATTTGTATTCCATTGATTCATGAATGGAGGTAGCCATTTTAGATATTTAGTTAATCAGTGAAGCAGATGTTCATGCTGATCAGAAAAGCTGGGTCAACTCTTAGATAAAAATGATTTCAAAGTGTACAGTCTTAGCTATAAAGAAATAAAATATACAGTAATACTAAAACACCTGAATACTTAGGCAATATTTTAAACTTACGATCGACTTTCCATATCTTGATCAATTATGACTATACACAGAAAGTTGCAGGGAGGAATACATAAGATTTTTCATAAAATGGAAGAACAAAAAAAAAATCTGAATTGTACAATTTTTGGCTGAGTATGAGCTGCATTGAGTTTTTTGGAGAGATTGTCACCATGAGATTTCTTATTGTATCTTATCAAATTTGCCTCATTACTGACTCATCCTACTCATAGCATCCCTTGTGTGCAATTCTAACCCCATTTACCATGTGCCATTCCTGGAAATAGCCACTCAACAGATATCCACCAACTCTTTCACCTGCAACATCTTTAATGGCCAATTTGTGGGCAGGGGACCTGGAGTCTTGTTGGATAAGGTGGTGCACAAGTGGGACTCAGGTTCCAGTCCCTGAGCTGGGCGTCTGTTGCTAAGGGGACAATGTTCTGGATACAGCATTACAGTCATAGTTGCTGCTGTGCCACAAGGTGCACATGTCATATGCGTAATGGAGTACATGTGGCCAGATCCCATAATGTTGGAGTCAGTATCCATCAATGGAGGTCCTCTGCACAAGTAATGAGCAAAGTCACCAGGCATCTGCTCAGAATTCCACATCAAGATTTCTTGATGTCAATCTTGTTTGGATGTTTGATAAGATGGGAAGCTGAATATTAACAAAGCGTGTTAGCAATGAATAAGGCATTTAACAAGCTAAAATCCTTTTATTTAGTAACTTGCCATTGCATAGCGAGAAACCCATCAACAACATTAAAGATGCAGTGAAAGGATTCTTGTGGTGCAGTGGAAGTGTCCCTATCTGTGAGCCAGGAGAGCTGGATTTATTTTTGCATAATTAAAACTAATGGTAAAATACAAAATTTTATTTAAAAAATCTGTGGATTTGACTTTAAAATGTCTTGAAAGACTGAAGTCCTCAATTTTACTTAAGAGATTGTTGATATTAAAACTATTAAGAAGACAAACTGCCACCTTACAACCCTAGGTGATTTGAACTATACCTGTAATAGCACATTTGAAGACAATAACTTCTTTGTTATCATGGGCAGTCAAAGTTTTAGGTCAAAATGTCATCAAAACTTGTTTCCTGCTAGAGGTTTGCTTATCAGATGTTACAGCAATTTGATTTTCTTTGAAATCCTTTAACATCTTTTAAAATGTGCCTTTGAGCAGACATTGCATAAGATTTTTTATAATCTCATAAACCATAATTGTCAGAGAGATAATCTAGAACAGCTGACATACTTGACAATGCATTAAAGATTTTCTTCTCTTGCTTCGAAGTTATTCTTTCTAACATGTACATCAAATGGTGATGGAAACAAGTGTATGGTGTTCCGTGTTCCAAAGCAATGTCAATCCAGTCTCGAACACACTGCAAAGGAGTTTCTTCATATCCTGCAAACATAGCAGGATTTGCTAAAAGGCCTCGTGCAGCCATTACACCTGAATACAGTAAACAAAGGGAAACAATTTAAAAGCAAACAAAAATGAAAGGCATGCAAGCGTATTTTTGAACAAAAAACTAACAAATTAACAATGGTGTCCTCAGTCGAAAGGGTAAGAATAATATGATCCACAGACATTGTTAATTGATAATTGTGTTGCATGATCTGGACAGTGATTCCTCTTGGTCAGTTTTCCAATTTCCCACTCAAGCCTTTAATGTGAGCTAACCCAGAACCTCATAATGACCTGAGATTCTACAATTGTGGCTAAGTTGTCATAATTTAACTTTCTAGAACTAACAATCAAAACACATTTAAAATATCTGTTACTTTCTTGGTCTTCTAGAACCCATTTTGTTATTGTACTTGTCGGCAGTGGAGGTGGGGAAGTGCAATGGTTATGGAAGTTGGGAAATTATATATTATGGGGTTGGGCACCATATTTTCTTTTATTGAGGGGCCCTACAGCTCAGCACACTGGCAGCTGTACCATCTGCAGTAAAATTGCAATGATTCAAATTAAGATAAACTTAAACTCTGGTTATGGCAACATTGTCAGCAATTCCTGCCAGCAGAATAGGCAATCCAATAAAAGGTTCAGAATGGTAACTCTGGATGAGCTGAACTCAAGCATGCTTGTTATTTGACAATGCCAACCAACTGGAGTGGAGTTATGCTGAGTGAGAGTGCAGAATCATGGACAAACCATCATTTGACATTGAGACATCTGTGAAACGATGCTCAAACCCTGCAAAATCTGAGAGAAAGTTAAAAATGCTGCCTGAAATCTTCAAAGAGTTTGTGAATGGCTGCCTGCTCATCTGCCCATTCCCCCAGCTTGAAGCCAAAAAAGCCATCTAGACACTCCAGGATTTCACACTGCAGCATGAAAACACTGAAAACAAGTTTGACTACCCATGTGATGACATGGCAGACTATACTGTACTCATCTGAAATCTGCAGAAAAGACTAACTAAGTTTTTCAGATTTAACTGTTAACATTTTGTAATATGTTTTAACATCCAAGGTCAGGTCGTCAGAAGCTGAAAACAAAGTTTTTTTTTGCACTTGCTGCAAAATGTAGTTTCATGTTTTTTAGAGCATGTTTGTAGGCAATTTCAGTAACGTAGGGCTTGCTCAGCTATGCCGAAATTCTGGCTATCCGAAATATGTGGGCAAGATCCCTGCTATTTATCTTTGAGATTTTACTGCACATGATGCACTGCAGAAACACACCAAGGATGATTTGATAGCACCTTCCAATTTCATAACCTTACCACCTAGAAAGTCAAGGGCAATACATGCATGGCAGCACCACTACCTGCAAGTTCCTTTCCAAGGCGCATATCATCCTGACTTGAAACAATATCACAATTCCTTCACTCCTTCTGAGTAAAACTTATTACATGAAGGAACAGAGTAACAAAATAAGCCTTATTATATTGCCCTATGTTTATACAGTATTAAATAAAAGTTTTTTTTTAAAACATTGTGAATTTTCATTTAAAGAGAACATGCTTGAACAGAAATGTTTAAGTGATAAATGAACTCACTTACAAATAGATGATAGCAAGTCTTTGATAAGGTGAATATATTGATAATTTTGTCAAAAACATGTTAAAGTCTTTTGCATTTGGCTCAGTGAGTTCAGTTTTAAGCAGTAGAGTCATACATGGCTAAGAAACTTTTGGTTCAATTCCCACCGTGAGGACAGTTAGCTAATCTCAGTTGAGTAGCGTTAGGAACATTACATTTGCCACAAAGTTACTGGTTTAGCAAGAAGTGGAGGGAAGAACAAAGATTCCCATTCCTTACTGCTATTCAATGTTACTTATTGGTTGCAAGTACAACATATGGGTGTTAGTAGAAAAAGTGATTGACTTTGCCTGAAAACACTGCCCCCAGTATTAATGTAATGACGGTTATACTGCTAGGGAAAACTTGTACCTTTCGAAATATGTTGAAGCAAGAAGTTTATGCTTTCATGAGAGATGGAGTGAAACAAAACTGAGAAAAAAGTAACAAAACGTAATTGTTTGGAGACAATGGCTAATAGTTACTGTAAGATAGGTTGAGAACATCAAAATTCAACTATCACTGCTGCTTTTTCAGTGGAGCAGATTAAAGATAAAAAGCACTAGTTCCAGTACCAAGTATTTAAGAGGGATTACTTCTGACACTTACTTCTACACTGGAAAAGCTCAGTGAACCTGGCAGCATCTGGCTGGATAAAGTAACATAGTTAATGTTCTGAGTCAAATGTGACTTTTCTTAGAATTGCCACCAAATTAGTTAAATGTAATTAATTTTCAAATGACTGTTGTACTATTTACAAAGGATTATAAATAGCCTGTCAATAGAAGTTGTTCTCTTCAAGCAGAACTTATGAGATAATTATTAAATCTTTAAAAATTTTGGAGTTACCATATTTTCTTCACAGGGCTCCTTACCATCAATTCCTGTCAACTCATGCACATAATCAATATCTTTATGGCTCCTTATGTCTCCATTTGCTACTACTGGTATATTTAAATTTTCCTTAATAATTTTGATTGTATCATAGTGCACTGGTTGATGTCGTTCCTCTGTTGTTCTGCCATGAACAGTGATCCAAGAGATTCCAGTTGCTTCAACTTTTCGACATAGATCGACAGTTCTTGCTAGATCTTTGTGTATTCTGCAATGAAAACAAATTATTGAATTTAAACCTGAAATTAACCGAATCAGATATTAGATTAAATAATTTCAGAACAATTATTTAAACAGTAATAGTCAGATATGGGGTACTCATGCCTATTTGACAATTGTTTCATTTAATCATTGATGAACATCTATCCCTCAAGTTCTAAAAGTCCAAGAAGATGATTCATTTTACAGCCTTAAAGGAGTCTGCCCAAAGAGGAATTCCAAGTCAGCTCATGACCAATCTGGAAAACGTCCACACATCTACCAGTGGGATCAAATAAAGTTAATTACAGTACATTCCTTGCCCAGACCATCAAGGTCGAGCATTGGCATTACCAGCACTTGTTCGAGAAAAATGATGTTGAAATATGTGACCTCCAAGATTAAAAACGAGCAGCCTTCATTGTCTGGCAGAACAACCAAAAGTTGCAAATTAGGCAGCATTCTAACAGCTCAAAGACAAATCTGGAAGTCAAAGGAGAAGAGAAATCCTGAGATATCCAACACTATAGGATATCATGATATATAGGTTTTTTTAAGCCATCTACAGACGAAGGGCAATTTGACAAAATCTCAATTACTCACAAGATGGTTTTCCTCTTCTTAAGGATTACAATACCATCCGCCGATGCTTGGAAAAACAGTTTCAACAACTGTGAATCCACAATAGCACCAGACACTCCACACTATCTTGCAGTTTCCAGTGGTGGAAAGCATAGGTGAATCATCATTGATTGGGGAGTTGCAATAAGTAATCAAATTGATGAAAAACAACAAACTTGTGACCCTAATGTATTCCATTTTTGGTTTTCAAAGCTGGCAGACTCTTCCTCACGTCCAGCACTTATATATTCATCCTACAGGCTGAGAGGAAACAGAACTGTCTCCCTCTTCCCTCCCACCCTCAACTTCAGATATGCAGTAACAACAATCATTTATATGAAAGGAAATAAATCAAGATGTGAGAACTATTGAGGTATTTCCCTTTTGTCCATAGAAGGGAAAATTCTGATATGCATATTCCCGAATCCCTACTTCCTGTGGCTGAGACAATCCTCCCAGAGATAGCGTGTGGCTTTAGACATTCCAGAAGCTCCAACATGGACTTCTCTGGCAACAAAATCCAACAACAATGTCAAAAACAAGATCAGGACTTCTTCATTGCATTCAACAACTTGGCCAAAGCATTTGATCCAGCAAACCACTGTGGATTGTGTTCCAAAGATTTGGATCTTCAAAAACAAAACTTCAGTCATGCAACTCCTTCGTGATGAAATGACTACAATTGTCCTGAGAGGAAAGGTGAAACAGATTCCACCAAAATCTGGATTGGGGTCAAATAAGGCTATGTCATAGCCCCCACAGTCTAGCTAACAGAGACCATTCATGTCAAAAATCATTCCTGATGCCAATATTCAATATTGTCGAGATGAAGAACTCTTTAGCTTTAGTTGCTTCTGTGTCAAAACTGACTTCCATAGATATATATGGTATAAAATTTGCAGGTAATTGACATGTTATTGTGCACTGTACACCAATTCCGCATGAAGTAACTTTGCCTGTCCTTGAATGTTGTCTAATCAAGACACACAAATCATCCTCACCTGCTCAGTCAAACGTTCCACTACCCATATAATTTTAAGAGGCTCTGGAATATACTGACTATAGCCCACACCTAAGCATCTCTCTAAAAAGGTCACCATTAACGAGGACATCCAAATGCATATCACCTTTGCTAGTTCAGCTTTGCACACTGTCAAACATATATTGCCATTGTTTGTAAAAAGTAGTCGTCATCTACTGCTAAATTTTAGTAAGACTCTTCCACATCCTCTAGATTCAAATGGAAAATCATGTAAACACGTCAGTGTCTCTCTAGAGGCCAGCTCCTCAAGTCTTCAGGCAGAACACCTCAGAAATCCAACTTCAAAACACTAAATGGTGTCTCAATGGCTGAGAACTGTTGCCCACACCAAGTGCTGTTTTGTCAACTCCCAAATGGCTAATTTTCCAAAGAATAACAAAGAAAATGCTCAAAGATATCTTGAAACTCTTTTAAGTGTGCTAAAGGAAGATGATCTTATACCTCCAGGCCATTAGCACTGGATTCAAATCCCAGCTCAGGTCCTGATTGCCAAGGACCCTGTACGATAATGCAGCCAAATGAGTTGATTATCCATCTATTAATCCTCCACTATGTCTGTGGTGGACAGTAAGAGCAAGAGTGGTCAACCATAATGTTTGGTAGTTGCAGTGCGAAGGTCCGTTGCATCATAAGGCTCCATGTGCATAGTCATAGAACCATAGAGCTGTACAGCATGGAAACAGATCCTTCAGTCCAACTCGTCCAGATATCTTAAACTAATCTATTCCCATTTGCCTGCATTTGGCCCATATCCCTCTAAAACCTTCATATTCATACACCCGTTTCAATGCCTTTTAAATGTTGTAATTGTACCAGCCTCCACCACTTCCTCTTGCAGTTCATTCCATACATGCACCACCCGCTGTGTTAAAAAGATGCCACTTAGGTTCCTTTTAACTCTTTCTCCTCTCACCTTAAACACATGGCCTCTAGTTTTGGATTCTGTTCGCCTTATCTATGCCCTTCATGATTTTATAAACTTCTATAAAGGTCACCCCTCAGCCTCTGATGCTCTAGGGAAAATAGCCCCAGCCTACTCAGCCTCTTCCTAAAGCTCAAACCCTCCAATCCTGGCAACATCCTCACAAGTCTTTTCTGAACCCTTTCAAGTTTCACAACATCTTTCCTGTAGGAGGGAGACTAGAATTGCATGTAATATTCCAAAAGTGGCCTAACCAATGTCCTGTACAGCTGCAACAACAGCTCCCAACACCTATATTCAATGCACTGACCAATAAAGGCAAGAATACCAAACACTGTCTTCACTATCCTATCTATTTATCTATCTTCGATTCCATTCTCAATGAGCTATGAATCTGCACTCCAAGGCCTCTTGGCTAATCCTAGTCGTACAAGAGCTGTCCCAGTTCAATGTGCACATTTGTGTAAAATTATCATGTAATTATAAATGCAATATTCTATTGCATTTTTATGACTAAAGTATTTACCTTATCTTAATTGAGACTGAAAAATTAGGATATTCTACTTGATTCCTGACCTGACGCACCATGTCCTGAACCAATTCTGGTTTATTTATTAGGCAAGCACCATATCCTTCTGCCATTGCCCACCTGTAAGAAAATTTAAATGCATGTTACACATACTGCAATATCAATGATATACAAAATGGCTGAAAAGTTGATAGATGTGTCTCATAAATTGTCTTTCTCTCAAATGCAACAGTACATGGAATAGAATGAGGGAAAATATGAGGTTATTCACTTTAGCTGGAAAAATACAAGAGTTGAATACTTATTAAATGGGAAAAGACGACAAGAAGTTGCCACACAGAGAGATTTAAGGGTCCTAATGCACTAGGCAATGGTCTACTGGTATTATCATTAGACCATTTACCTAGAGACCAGATAATGTTCTGGGGATCTAATTCTAAATCCTGCCATGGTAGATGGTGCAATTTGAATTCATTGTAAATCTAGAATCAAGAGTCTTATGATAACCATGAAACTACTGTTGATTGCCAGAAATCTCCACCTAGTTCATTGGTGTCACTTAGGGAATAAAGCTGTCATCCTTACCTGGTCTAGCTTACAAGTGACTCTAGATGCACAGTAACGTGTTGACATTTAACTGTCCACTCGACAATTAATTCCTGATGAAGGGCTTTTGCCTGAAACGTTCCTGATGAAGGGCTTTTCCTGCTCCTTGGATGCTGCCTGACCTGCTGTGCTTTTCCAGCACAACTGTAATCTTGACACTGGGCAATTAATGCTGACCTACAACCACTGCTGCCCACATCCCGTGAATTAATTAAAAAAAACTCAACATGCTAGCATCCAGGTTCAGCAGGTAATATAGAAGGCAAATGGAATGTTGGCCTTTATTTCAAAGGTAATGAAATATAAAAATAATCTTGCTAAAACTATACAAGACACTGGTCAGACCACAGATGGAATGTTGTGAACAAGATCTGGTCCCCTTACCCTAAGAAAGATACACTAATATTGAAGGCGATTGAGAGAAGGCGTACTAGATGGATCCCAGGTATAGAGGGATTTTCTTAGGAGTGGTTGAATAGGTGAACTTGTATGAATTAGAATTTAGGAGAATGAGAGGAGACATAACCGAAACATAAGGTTTAGATTAGATTAGATTAGATTAGATTAGATTACTTAGTGTGGAAACAGGCCCTTCGGCCCAACAAGTCCACACCGCCCCGCCGAAGCGCAACCCACCCATACTCCTACACGTCTCAGGTTCTTAAGGGGCTTTGCAGGGTGGATGCAAAGAAGTTGTTTCCTCCTGTTGGAGAACCTCGGACCCCAGGGCAAAATCTCAGAGTACGAAATCACCATTTAAAACAAAGTCAAAGAGAATTCTTTTCCGCCCAGAGGGTGGCGAATCTGGAATTCTTTACTATCACTACCACTTAAGTATATTCAAGGTTGAAATACACAGTTTTTAATTAATTAGGGGATCAACAGCTATGGAGAAAAGGGAGGAAAGTAAAGTTGCGGGTTATCATAGCCATTATTTTACTGAATAATAGAGTGGACACAGTGAACTGAATGGCCTACTTCTGCTCCTACATATTATAGACATACATTAAAGCAAAGCAGTAGATTTCACACGTTTGTAATCTACAGAACTGAAATAATATTTAAATACAATAGGAAGCAAAGTGAAAAGGTAATACAAAACCCTAAAACAGCAGTACCAATTTTTCTTAAGGGTTCTGAAGAACAGTCATATTGGACTCAAAATGTTGAGTTTGTTTCTCTCTCTCTCTCCAGCACTTTCTGTTTTTATTGATCATAAAAGTAAGGATGTCATGTTGAAGTTACACAGGACATTGATGAGATACCTTGTGCAGTGTTGGTCTCCTAATTTAAGCATCTAAATGCTTTGGTGATGTTCAGTGGAGGTTTACTAGATTGATACCTAGAATGAAGGTGTTGCTTTTTGAGGAAAGCTGGGTTTGTTTTCACTGAGGTTTAGAAGAGCAAGGGATGATCGGACTGAAGTTTATAAAACCTCGATCAGTGTTGACAAATTGGATGTGGAAAGGATGTTTACTCTTATCCATGAATCAAGAGTAAATGGTCACTGTTTTGAAATGAGTGTTTGGTCTTTTAGGACAAAAGTGAAGGGAGTTTTTTTTCCCCTCTGAGGTTTACACAACTTTAGAACTCTATGCCTTAGAAGGTATTAGAGGCAATGTCATTGAATAGGTTTAAGGCAGAGTTAGACACGATTCTTGTCAGGTAATGGATATCGAAGCTAATTGGGAATGTGGAATTCAGAACAGAATTGAATGGCTTGCTTACATTCTTAATTCACATATGTGTGTTTGGTTTAAAACAAATATGCTGGTAGAACATTGGCTTTTTCAATTCGAAGACAAGACAATGATGAATAATGAAGTTATGACTCAGCTGTACAAAGCTCTGGTTAGAATACTGAGAAGATCTGGGCACTACATCAGGGAAGGATGTCTAGACTTTGTAGAGAAAGCAGTATCTGGTCTCTAAGGGTTATTTTATAGTGATTAATCACAACGTCAGGTTATAGTGCAACAGGTTTATTTATAAGTACAAGCTTTTGGAATGCTGCTATTTTGTCAGGTAGTTAATGGGGCAGGATCATAGGTCACAGAATTTATAGTAAAAGATCAAAGTGTCATACCTACTAATGCGATGTATTGAACAAACCTAGATTGCTGTTAATCTTCAATCATTTAGAATGGTTGCAGGTTTTGATCCATTAATATGTAAATCCCAGAACTTCTTTCAAGTCACATTCCCGAGATAACTTCAGGTTTTATTTAAAAAAAAGGTGACATCACAGCTCAGACAATGCATTAAGGGTGTGAGGTTAGAGTCTGTCGGTGTTCAAACTTTGAGTTAGACTGGTTCTATTTCCAAAGTAGGAAATGTCACATGGACTGACTGCCTACAGATTTGTGCTTTGTAAACAAAATAGAATGTATCTGCAAATACAAATCTGCAAATGCAAATTCACCCCACAGACTTATGTATGTGTCTGTACATGCATGTGAGGGAGAGAGAGAATGCAAGAGTCTCTGTGTGCGCGCGCTTGATAGAGTGTGTGCGCAAGTGTGACAGAATATATGCCTGTAAGAGGGTATGCGAGTGAGTGTAACAGTGTGTGTGTGTGTCTGAGAGACCGCATGTGTAGGAGAGAGGGCCTGTGTGAGTGTCTAAGAGAGTGTGTGTGTATGAGAGAGAGAGAGAGAGAGAGAGAGAAAATAGTGTCGTGAATATGACACTTTGATCTTTTACTATAAATTCTGTGTCCCATGATCCTGCTTCACTAGCTACCTGACAAGGAAGCAGCGCTCTGAAATCATGTACTTCCAAATAAACCTGTTGGACTCCTTCTTCTATATTTCAAATAGACCTGAGCTGAATGGTTAACTTCTGTTACTACAATTAATAAACAACATAACTTGCAGCATTTACAGAAGCAGAATCACTATTTATCTTACCTTTGTGGACAACCACAATTCAAGTCAACACCATCTGCAAATGGAGAAACTATACAGGCAGCATCAGCTAGATCCTGTGATCGATTGGCAGCAAACTGCACAACCAGAGGACGGTCAACTGTCAAAATAAAGTGTGTGACATGTCATTAGAGAGTTTTCTTTAAACTATTTTTGTTGTGTTTAAGTTGTTTCTATCTCCTTTGATTTGGCAGCTGAACTAGCAATCTTCAGTACTAAGAATGTAGTTAAATTGTGTTCCAAACACTGATAAACATTGAGGACTCTTCATCTGCTGACTATTTGAAGATATAATTTGATTCAATCTGTTGCACCATGTTGGATTATCAACATTTCTAGAGAAACTCCTCTAATAGAACAAGTCTCCACATTAAAGGGGTGTAGATTTGAAATGGCACAAGTGAGCAGAGATGGCATGTTAATTGAGTGATAAATATCAGCCAGCATACTAGATGATGGCCTTGCTCTTCCGTAAATAGTGACACTAAATTCAGCCACTGTTGCGCTATCTCATCGGAGAGATGGCACCTCCGACAACATGGTGTTCTAAAGCAATAAATTATAAACTGAACACCCCAAATAGAGCTGATATTTGCATTATAAGTACTGCAGATTGATTGCAGCATGTTAGAAAATGTAGTTAATGGTGTGTGAAGTTGAAGCTTCAGTAAACATCTGCAGCTATAGTTCAAGTCCTATTTTCATGCACAATGTGAAATCAAACTTAAATAGAGCAGAGAACTGTGGGTGCTGGAAATCTGAAACAAAACAGAATTCGCCAGAGAAACTCAACAGGTCTGGCAACGTCTGTGAAGGCAAAGCAGAATTAATGGTTCAGGTCCAGTGACCCTTCTTAAGCTTTCAGCGGGTTCTGAAAGGTCACTGGACAGGAAATGTTCTGCTTTGTCTTCACAGATTCTGCCAGATCTGCTGAGTTTCACAAATTGTTTTGGTACAATTAAATTAAGTGCATAATTTTAATGAGAAAAAATAACTTTAAACCCTGTAAATATATCTGACTCCTTTATAAATAATTTTAAGATACATACTACATTATATTGAGTCGTGAAAATCAAATAACTAACCTCCTTGATCAAAAGGCAGTTTCAGCAAACTAGAACTGGAAAGAAAACCCTATTTTTGAAAAGCCAGAGTACTGATTAGCTTGTTATAACATTGATCATACGTAATAAAGTTGCAATCCAAAGATATACATTACCACAACTTGTTGTGAATTCACTATCTCTAGCCTTGCCAGATCTCAGGAAGGCAGATGCAACGATCATTGGGGTAAAACACAGTTCACAGTCATACTTCCTGACAAGTGATCGAAATGCCAACCTAAACAATAATGGCAGAAACATCCTTGAGTTGTTTAAGCAAACAAAGATTTGTAACGAATGATGAAACACTGTTGCCGAAAGACAGTTAAACCCTGTTAAACCCTGTAAATATATCTGGCCACTCACTTTGAATATCGCACCATAGGTGCACAAATCTTCACAACGTGACCGGGCTGGAACAAATCGACCAGGCATCTTCGTTGCCAGGATCCAGGAGACACGTAAAAACTCATCTGGCACGTTCATAGAAATTATTCACAACCGAGTGGGCTGTGACTGGCTTAAAGGACTTGAACGACGGGGAATTCAAACCATCAGCTGCTTATGAGTGGAATCTACGTTTGGAGGCCTGGATCCACAGATGCAGTTCTCACCTCTTACATCTGACCTCTGACCCTCACTGCATTCACAGGAACGCGCTGGCGGCTCTCTCCAAGCCTGGAGCCTCAGTCACAGCTGATTGGCTGTGGATTCTCCCAGAAATCCCTGTGAATGGCTCGAGCCCACTTGAACCCCGATGGTTGGCTGTCGGTGCAGCAAACCCGTGAGTGATTGGCTACCGCTGCCGCCGGCGCACCAATGATTGGCGACTGGTGCTGCAAACCCACCGGTGATTGGCTGCCGATCGTCTCCGCCCCTTTCCCTGACACAGGGGAAAATGAAAAAAAATCGGTTAACCCTTTGCTCGCGGCAGGTTAGTGGGCCGTATGCGCGTGCGTGTGTCAGGCTCTGCCAACATGGAGGGGAGTGGCAGTTGTTCCGTACAGGACTCGGTCAAGGAGCTGTTTCTGGATGGTAAGGGTGGTCAGTCTGAGTTTTTAAAACAGATTGTTATGGGGCTGGTGAATGTTGGTAAGTTGCCAACCCATCAAAGTGTGAGCCTCCGTTTTTTTTCCCCATTTTGGACTCCATTTTGCTTCTATGTCAAGCCCCGACGTTTTGAAGTCATTATTTATGTGACCATACTTTACGAAGTAAGTGGTATAATCTTGCATTACGAATTGCTGGACAGAGCAGATGAAGACTGTAACTAATTATATGGCATCAGATCAATCTTTATTGCAGTTTGCTATGATCCCGAAGGAATCCACGTATGATGGAAATGTCCACTTTTTATTTTGAGTATCATTTCTGGTGAGAAGTGTTGCATTTAATCTACGCCCATAATATCATTGTTTATAAGAAATGGCCAATGCTTCAAATAACTACAACTCACTTGACGTTCTAGATTGAGTTATCCTAGAAATTATTACAATTCACCAAGCGGATGGGAACATTTACAAATTTTAAATACACTTTTTTTAAAAAAGAATTCTGCTAAATCATTACGTTTGTTAATAGTACTAATCATGAACATTGGAAATGTTTGCAAATACTTTTCCACGTTTACTTTTATTTGGTGTTTCATTGCTGGGATTTCTAACCAATGTTGACAAGGTCTCTTGGAGCGATGGATCATGGGAGTTCTTCTTGCTTCTACCCAGAGCACATTTAAAAAACCCATGTTCCGAGAGCCAAGTAGAACATTTGTAAAAAGTTGTATTTCTAAACAGGAGGAACCTCGTACTTTAAAATGTGCTACTTTAGTTTTAGACTTTTGTTTAGTAATTCAATAATGTTTGCCAATGTGTTTTTTTTAATGGACCTGGGGTTAGGGAAACTAACTTTTGAGTGAAGTTGGGGTAGGGAGATTTCATTGGTATTGAAGCTTGGATTGCAACTAGAGGCAGACAGATCGAGAGTGTGGTGCTGGAAAAGAACAGCTGGTCAGGCAGCATCCAAGGAGCAGGAGAATTAGAACATAGAACATAGAACATAGAAGAATACAGCGCAGTACAGGCCCTTGGGCCCTCGATGTTGCGCCGATCCAAGCCCGGAAAAGAACAGCTGGTCAGGCAGCATCCAAGGAGCAGGAGAATTGATGGGACTGACTAATCTATTGATGATAAAATCCTTGCAGTGTGGGAGCAGGCTGTACATTCCATTGAGTCCACACTGACCCTCCTAAGAGCAGCCCACCCAGACCTAACCCCTACCTTTCACAACATCGAAGTCCCAGGTACCAACCAACGCTGCAAGTTCTCCCACCAATTGATGGGACTGACTAATCTATTGATGATAAAATACTTGCAGTGTGGGAGCAGGCTGTACATTCCATTGAGTCCACACTGACCCTCCTAAGAGCAGCCCACCCAGACCTAACCCCTACCTTTTACCTGTTGCCATGCCTTTCCCATGGCTGGTCCAAAGAGCCTGGATGCTGGGCAATTTAGTCTTGCCAATCCACCTAACCTGCATGTCTTTGGACTGTAAGAGGAAATTGGAGCACCCGAAGGAAACCCATGCAGACATAGGGAAAATATGGAAACTCTGCACAGATAGTTGCTCAAGTGTCGAATCAAACCCAGGTCTCTAGTGCTTTGAGGCAGCAGTACTAACCACTGAGCCACCATGCTGCCCTACAGTGAATGACAACTCAGATGTTGGATTTTGGAGTTTGACTCATTGTTTCATTATCATGCTAGATCTATGAAAGCTTCAAGAATTAGAAAAACACTGTAAAAAGATAATTTTTTTTATGTAATGAAGAAAAGTGAACACTTTGGGAAGAATATGGTGTCACACACTTTTCAGCTCTGATCCCCAGCATCTGCAGTCCTCACTTTCTCCTCAAAGAATACAGTGAGCCTATTTGTCTATGTCTGTATTCTATTGTATTTCCACAATTTGTCTCTGCTCTTCTGGTTTATGCAGCAATTTGTAGGTAGGAAAGATCGAATTAAGTGTATAATATTAACTAAAATTATGTGAAGTTATCAAAAGAATCAAACTGCAATAAGGGCAGAACTGTGTGTTCACAATCTGTATATGCTAATCTGTACTAGTATTCTGGTCCAAATAATTTTGTTGCCCTTGTGTTGTAATATCATTTTATTTTTGATTTAATTATTTTAGTGAAATGTTGATACAATATTTAACCTTTTTCAGAATGCTATACCGACTTCTTGAAAGACGATTTTGATGTGAAAACCTATACTGCGCAATCCATTCATCAAGCAGTTATAGTTGAACAATTAGCAAAACTTGCCCAAGGAATTAGTCAGCTTGATAAAGAACTTCATATACAGGTAAGAAAAAACAATCTTCTTATTATGTGACTGCTGTATCTGAGTGTTTTAAGAGGCAAAACATTTTGGGTAATGTGTTAGCATGGACAGAAGAATCGTTAACTAACAGTAAGCATAAAATGGTGGTAAATGGGTGTTTTTCTGGTGGTATCACAATTGTTTACAATTTACATAATGATTTTGATTTGGGGACCAAGTGTAGTGTGTCAAAGTTGGCAAATGACACTAAAATGAGTGGTGGAGCACAGAGTGCAGAGGACACTGACAAGTCTGTAGAGGGATTTAGATAGGTTGAGTGAGTGGCTAAGGTTCTGGTAGATGGAGTACAATGTTGATAAATGTGAGGTAATCTATTCTAGCAAGAATAACAGCAAAATGGGTTATTATTTAAATAGTGAAAAATTGCAATATGCTACTATGCAGAAGGACCTGGGTGTTCTTGTGCACATATCGCAAAATGTTGGTTTGCAGGTGCAGTGGGTAATTAAAGCAAATAGAATATTGTCCTTCAATGCTAGAGGGACAGAGTTTAAAGTTAGGTTATGCTGCAGCTTATAGGGTGCTGGTGAGGCCACACCAAACTGTACTGTGAATAGTTTTAGTCACCTTACTTGGGAAGGAGTGTATTGGCATTGTAGGGGATGTAGAGGAGGTTCACTAGATTGATTCCGGAGTTGAGAGGGTTGGCTTATGAGGAGAGACTGGGACTATACTCATTGAAATTTAGAAGAATGAGGGTCTGTTATAGAAACATGTAAAATTATGAAGGGAATAGATCGGATATAAGCAAAGACATTGTTTCCACTAGTAGGTGAAACTAGAACTGGGGGATTTAGCCTCATAATAAGAGGGAACAGATTTAGACTGAGTTGAAGAGGAACTTTTCCACCCAAAGGATTGTGAATCTGTGGAATTCCTTGCCCAGTGAAACAGTTGAGGCGAACTTGTTGAAAGATTTTTGAAGGCAGAATTAAGAGTTATGAGGATGGGTAAGTAAAGCTGTGTCCATAAAAAGATCAGCCATGATGTTATTGAATGGCAGACCAGGCATGATGGGTCAGATAGCCTCCTCCTCCTATTTCTTATGCTCCCTAATCTTTATCTTGAATGTAAAATGAGTAGTAAATTTAAGAACATAACCAAATAAGTTCAATAGTGATTAAAATTTCTGGTGGGAAGAAAAATGAATGCTTGTGAATTTTTTTTGTCATTCAAGCCTTACTATCTTGTCTTAAAACCATTTTATTTTTGAAATGATATTTCATATTTTTGAAGGTGGAACCATATTAGAACCCTTGCTAAGTATTATTTGTTAAAATTATTTTTGGTTTGGAGCTGATTGTTGAAACCTTTGGACTGTCAGTAGCAACACTTTTTTTTAAAAGAAAAGAGGAGAACAAACAAACTGACATTTGTCTGGGGCCAGGCCTGGAAGTTTAATTGCAGGTTGATTCTTGTTAAAAGTCCTCTATAGACACTTCAACTCCAGATAAGCATTATTCGAAAATAGATGGCAGGTATTGAATGTTAACTGGAGCACATAGAGAGATAACCAAAGTTTGATCTGGATTTTGAACGACATTTAAGTTAGAAGGATTTTGGCTATCACAGATTTCATTTTTCCTGAGTTGACCTCTTGTTATAAACTTACTGAAAGTTCAAAGACTGTTACATCTTTTTATTTCCCCTTTTGACTTATCCTTTAACTGTGGGGGGATGGTGGGGAAGGCTAGAATCACAAGATTGGGTTTAAACCACAGACATTAATTTCATTACTTTGTAGTTTAACTTGACTCTGAAGTTACTGTATTATTGTTAAATTGTTATATCTTTATTTAAGGTATAAATCTGGTGTCTGGTATTGGTTATGTTCAAAATCTCTGGTACCAGTTATTTAAAAAGTCTGATTAGAAATCATTGGGGTAAATCTTTAAAGGTCATTGAATATTTTAATTTGACTGTGTTGCAAATATAGAGGTGGGGAGGATGATTTGATTTGGTGGTCTGTCTCCGTTTTGGAACACTATTTGTTTTTGCAGGTTGTTGCAAGGCATGAAAATCTTCTCGCTCAAGCTACTGGCATAGAGTCTCTGGAAGGTAAGTGTTTAAAAAACAAATCTTGTGCAGTGAAAACCTATACAACCAGACACCCTGAAAAATCAAATACCCTCCCAGATCAAATTTAGAGCAGGTCGAAACTGTAGTTTGAAATCATGGATGTTTGTAATTTACCATTTAGGGACAGCTTTCAATGTTCACAACACAAACATTAGACCACAAGTAAGTGTGTGAAAACAAGTGAAAAATGACTTGTGCAGTGGAGGTCTTCTTATTCAATATGCAGAGTGGCAAAGAATCCATTATGTTGCTCAGATTGGATGCTTTCACAACTTTGCATTGAGCAAAGGGTTTCTCTTTCACTGTTATGAAATTTGGACAAAGATATCTCAATTTCACTAAAGCTGTGAACTGCTGGTCAGGTGGATGGCTGATCGTGGTAGGTTGGAAGGAAGCTTCGGGGATTGAGGATCCTGAAAATGCTGAAGCATAGAAGTTGAGAGAGGAAGACTGATTTGGTGGCTCGGGGAATTGGTGTTCAGGAGGTAGAGAGAATGGTAAATCTCCTTTCTTTTTATCTTGGACTCTTGGATCTGGATTTTCTCATAATAAATATTGGAACAAAACCATTTTAAGATTCTCAACTATAGATGACACAGTGATTATAACTTTTTAAAAAATATTCACTCATGGTACATGGGTGTTGCTGGCTGGGCCAGCGTTTATTGCTCCTCCCAAGTTGCCCTATGGTGGTGAGCTGCCTTCTTGAGCCACTGCAAGTAGACCCTCAATGCTGATGTGGGGAGAATTCCAGGATACTGAAGGAACAATGTATATTTCCAAGTCAGAGTGGCTTGAAGGAGAACTTGCAAGGTGTTGGTCTTCCCAAGTATCTGCCTTCCTTATCTTTTTAGATGGTAGTGGTTGTGGTTTTGAAAGTTGCTGGCTAGCAATCTTTGAATTTCTGTGTGTATCTTCAAGACATTGCACATACTGCTTCTCAACTTCTCGTGTCACCTGAGAATGGTGACTTGGGTTAAACTTCTTTAATAAGAAAGCAGCCCTATGGTCTAGAAAGACTATGGCAACTTCTTTTTTTAAGCTTCTTGAATGTCACTGGAGCTGCAGCTATCCAGGCAGCTAGGAGCATTCCATCATACCCTTGACTTGTACCTAGTGGATGGTGGACAGTTTGGGGAAATCAAGAGGTGAGTTACTCGCTGCAGTATTCTTAGCCTCTGAGCTGCTCTTCCAGCTACTGTATTTAAATGGCTAGTCCAGTTCAGTTTGTGATCAATGGTAATCCCAAGGATGTTGATAGTGGCAGATTCAGTGGTGGGAATGCCATTAAATGTTAAAGCAATGGTGAAATGGTCAGTGCCTAGCATTTGTATGGTGCAAATGTTACTTGACACTTGATAGTCCAAGCCTGGATGTTATCCAGGTTTTGCTGCAATCTTGCTGCATAGATTGCTTCAGTATTTGAGGAGTTGCGAAAGGTTCTGAACATGATGCAATCGTCGGCGAACATCCGTACTTCTGATCTTTTATGATGGAGGGAAGGTCGTTGATGAAGTAGCTAAGATGACTGGGTCTAGGATAGAATCTTAAAAGACTCCTGTAGAGATGTCTTGGAGCTGAAATGATTCGCCTCTAACATCCACAATTGTCTTCCCATGTACCAGGTATGACTCCAACCACTGGAGAATTCACTCCAATTCTAGTTGACTCTGGGTTTGCTAGAGCTCCATGATGCCATATTTTGTCAAATCTAGTCTTGATGGCAAGTGCAGTAACTCTCATTTCACATCTGAGATTCAGCTATTTTGGACATGTTTTCACAAGGTTGTAATGAGGATCAGGATAAATAGATTATTGCTGAGCAGGTGCCACTTGATATTGCTATTGATGACACCTTCCATCACCTTTTCTGATAAATGAGTAGACTGAGAGGTTAGTAATTCGGTGTGTTGGATTAGTTCTGCATTTTGTCTACATGACAAACCCGAGCAATTTTCTAAGTTGTTAGCTTGATGCTATTGTTGTAGCTGTACTTGAACAGCTTGGCCTGGATACAGTATCTGTGTGATGATGGGAACCCCAGTCTGAAATTGCTAGATCTGTTCAAAATCTATCTCATTCAGCCCAACATAATGTGATATAAGATATTACCAAAATGAAGGCAGGACATTGTCCCCGCAAGCACCATGTAGTGGTTACTTTTGCCGGTACTGATGTGCACAGAGACATCTGCTGCAGGCAAATAGGTGAAAAACGGGTCAAATATGTTTTTCTCTTTTGTTTGTTTCTTCATTACCTGCTGCAGACCCAGCCTAGCAGCAGTGTCCTTTATGGCTGTACGAGCTTGATCAGTGGTGCTGCTGCAGATCCATTTTTGATGGTGAACATTTGAGATTCCCCTCCCAGAGTACGTTCTTCGTCCTTGGCACCCTCAGTGCTTCCTCCAAGTGTGGCTCAACATGGAATTCATTAGCTGAGGGAGGATGGAACCTAATCAGCAGGAGGTTTCTTTGCCCATGTTTGACCTGATACCATGAGACTTCTTGGAATCTGGTTACCAATGTTGAGACTCCATGGCAACTCGGTCCTTATCGTATCACTATGCTGCCAGCTCTGCTGTGTCTATTCTGCCAGTGGGACAGAACATTTCCAATGATGATGATGGGACATTATGACTCTGAGAGTATAAATATGTCAGGCTGCTGCTTGATTAGTCTGTGAGACAGCTCTGCCAATTTTGACTCTATGTCCCAGATGTTTGTAAGGAGAACTTTGCAAGGCCTTTTTTTTGTCCTTGCCATTTCCAGTGACTAAGTCAATGTTAGGTGGTTTGGCCATTTTATTTCCTTTTTTCCCTTTGCAGTTGATACAACTGAATGGTTTACTAGGCCATTTCAGAGTTGACATATGGATCTTGAGTCACACATTGGTTAGACTACGTAAAGATAGTGGTTTCCTTCCTTAAAGCCCACTAAATTAATCAATTGGGTCTTTCTGATAATGGTGTAATGGTCAACTTTAGACTCTTATTTCCAGAACTCAAGTGCCCAGAACATTACTAGGTCTCTGGATTAATAGTCTAGCTATAAAACTAGTAAGCCACGGCACATTTGCAAGTGTTGTTCCCTATTGTAAAATTGCATAATTTTATTTCCTTTGGTTGGTCCGGACTAAAGCTATAAACCTTGACCAGGTGATCATTTGTTATGGGCAGGAAAAACATCCAGCTACAAAGCCAAAGTGTAGAAAATCTCTCACTCTTTCTTGAAAGTACCAGAAAATCTCCAGTAATAGCTCCCACTCAATTTCATTGTTGGAAAAAAAAGGAAAATCATATGAAGAGATTGCTCTGATTGGAGAAATTTCTTAACCAGTGAATGAAATACAACATTGGTGTGTATTTATTGAAGAACTAAAGGGAATTGGAAGAAACTGAAACAAATTAGCTCAAACAAATTTGAATTGTTTCCCTGTTTGTTTTTTCTTTTTCCACTCGTAATATCCATATGTTGACTACCTTTGACTGTGAAGGGGGAGCTTAAGGAATAGTAACATTTAAGTTGTGAAGCTTTGCTTGCAATTCGTATTTTCTAATTAGTTAAAGACAGTGAGCAGTTATTTTCTCAAGTGCAGAGACCCTGTGACTGCTTTCTTTTAACCTGAGTTTGTCAGTCAGCCAGATAGGGTCCTTGGATATTTTGACTAAATTTATTCATGTTTTGTGATGAATTTGGCAATATTTTGGCTCCGTTTTAAGTGCATTACTCTGATGAGTCATAATTTAATGTCGCCTGATTAAAAGTTATCTATTTGAACACTGTGAATAAATCTGCAGGCATGCCTCTAACTAAAGTTCGCAACATTATTTTTCCTGTACATGAGCTACTGATGTTCTCTAAATGCTCCTACGTACTCCAGAAGTGTGGTGGCAGTAATACGTACTATCCTCCTCCCCGCTGTTTTCTTGGGATCCGCTGGTGCTCTGGTCCTAAAGCAGCCAGCTTATCTTATGCAGATTGTGAAAGAAGCAGATTTCAAGGTTAGGATGTCCCTTCCTCAAGGGAAAAGCATCTTGGAATGACAACAAAAGTTGGAAACCTGGCAATCCAAAAAAATGAGTTGAAATCATACTGGGCAGGATTCCATAATCAGGCATGATTCCGGGTGGGGGTGTAAAAACAGAAGGGACACTCCAGTCTTGCATCTGATTGAACAATGACGTAATTTGAAGGGTTAAATGACTTCTGTTATTGTGTCTAAAAAAACTTAAACTAAATATTTTATGGAAAACTGAAAATGTTTGTTTATATACTCTTAAGTAAGTTGATTGTCATGTATTTTAGGTGTTCTTCAGATGATGCAGACCCGGATTGCTGCACTTCAAAGCACTGTTGACAGGTATAGTACAAGTTTTGCATTTTAACTATAGTACACTACCACAAGTCACATTGTACCTGTGAAATAATCATACCCGGAATCTCACTGCGTCTGATTCACTGAACAGTTGTCGGTGATGGCAACATTAGGAGTTTATAATAGAAACATAGGAACAGGAGTAAGCCATTCAGCATGTCAAGCCTGTACCACCATTCAATGAAATCGTGGCAGACCTGTGGTCTAATTCCATATACCTCTGGCTTATATCTCATATTTATTATCTTTGCCCAATAAATCTATGTCAGATTTAAAATTAATAACTAATCCTGCATCCACTGCCATTTATGCAAGAGAGTTCCAAACATCTATTACCTTTTGTGTGTAGAAGTACTTTCTAACAACTCTTCTGAATGCCTGGTTCTAATTCTGAGATTATACTCTTGAGTTCAAGAATCCCCAACCAGTGGTAATAACTTACCTTTATCTACCTTGTCTTTTCCAGTTGATACCCTGAAGAATTCCATCAAATCACCCATAAACCTTCTAAATTCTAGAAAGAAAAGATAACAGAAACTAATACAAAAGACTCAAGTTATATAAAGTGGCATATGATCAAAATAGAGAGCAGAGTTCTAATAATTTGCATGTGATTTGCAAAAACAAACATGATGTTTAATTACATTTTTATTTGTTATCAGTATTAAAGAATATGGAACAATGGAGTAATTGTGGGAGAATTTTATATCAACTGGATATCTAGATTTGCAGTAGCAGTAGGGACAAGAAGTTCATAATGTATACAAAGTTGTTTCAAGAATTATGGAATCAATAGGAATAAACTGTTTTAAACCTAGTGTTTTGTAATGAGGGAGGGTTAATTTATAGCCTTGTAAAATAGTATCTTTATCAGACAGCATCATAATATTAGAGAATTATATATATAGTGTTTGGAACTGAATATTAAAAATCTGAATGAAACAAATTACCCGTTCATGAGGAATGAGTTGGCTAGGTATTTGGAAAATGAGATTAAAGCATGGCACATGAGCAATAATGAAGACTTAAAAATTAATGTTCAAATAATGTATATTTTCTAAATCAAACTGTATATGGGAAAATTTGTTCACTGTGACTTGTAAGAATATTAGATTAAAGGAAGAAGCTTGCAATGTTGCTTAAACATTGTTAGTCTGAGGATTAGGTGGGTTTTAAAAATGGAAGTCAGCAAATGAAATCTAAGTACCTCGAATATAACAAACTTTATAATTTATAGTTCTTAGTTGTGCATAATTACTCCTTTTTGAAACTGATCATAGAGCTGTTGGCTATTTCTGTTTTTATTTGTTCTCTTTTCAACAGGATCAGAGGAAAGATTGTTGACCCTTATAACAAGATTGTTGCTCGTACTGCACAGTTGGCCAGATTACAGGTATGCTATTTTAATGTACACCTGTACATCAGTAATCCACATTAGATATCTCTCTTTATGCTTTTGTTCCACAGATGCTGCCAGACCCACTGAGTTTCTCCAGCAATGTCTGTTTTTGTTTCAGATCTGCAGCGTCCACAGTTCTTTAATTTACTTATGCAACAGAAATCTATTAGCTATATTCAAAGCTGCAGGTTTCTGGGCAGATACTCAAAATTGAATGTGAAACTGGGCGAAGGATAGAAAATACTCATTGGATGCAATCATATCGAGTAAGTAAGAGTATTGAGTGAGCTCTGGGAAGTTAGAAATGTAATGTGGGAAGTTGGTATGGTTGTAAAGCCACTGAGCTGGTAATCTGGGGAAACAAATTCAGCAGCTGAGAATTGAATCTTAAATTCAGGTATTATATCTGCAATTTAAAACTGGATTCAGCACTGATCATGATTATATATCCTGGATATTCATAATAATCATATGGTTGACTATTGTCCTTTAGGCCAGGCAATTTGTCATTCTTGTCTGACTTGGCCCACATGTGACTCCAAACCCACTCTAATCTGGTTGTACAGCAGAACATTATAGCTCATGGAGTAAAAGGGTCCAGAGAAACATGGATACAAGATTGGCTGAAGAATAGTAGTTAATGAGTATTTTTGAGGCTGAAAGGTTCATAGGAGATTTCCGTAGAGGTCAATATTGGGCTCTTTTCTTTTTCCTGTTTTTTTTTATGTTCTACATGTTGGAGTTCAGGGACAGTTTCAAAATCTACAGATGTTGACAACTTTTGGAGACATTATAAACTGTGATAATACTAAAAAAAATTGAAAATAGATCAGGAGTAGTAGATCTTCAAAAGAACATTGACAAGTTGGTGGAGTGGATGGATATGTGTCAGGTGTAGTTCATTGTGCAAAAGCATCAGGTGCTCATTTTCATAGAAATAAGTGGGGAGACGGTAAAATATAGTGAGGTACTCTAAAGAGGGTGCAGGAGCAGAGAGACCTGGATGTATCTGCAAAACCTTTAAAGGTGACAGGTCAGGCAGAGAGAATGGTTAATTTACAGATTACAAAGATCTATTAATAGTTGCATAAATGTAAGAGCAGAGATGTTATGCTGAACCTCTGTACAAGCGTACAATACTAAGTTGCAAATTAGATCTCAACTGGGGTATTATGTAATTTTCTGTGTGCCACACTTTAAGGATCTGAATGCATTAGAGAGAGTGCATAAGAGATTTACAAGAATGGTTCCACTTTAAGAATCTTCAGTTGTGGGAAGCTAGTTTGGAGAAATTGGGACTGTTTTCCTTTTGAAATGAGAAAGCTAAAGGGAGATTTGATTGGAGTATTCAAATACATGAGAGATCTGAACAGGATAGACAGGGAGAAACTATTCCCACTCAAAAATGGATCAAGATTGAGAAGACAGATTGGAAGTGATTTACAAGACTAGGAAATATAACATGAGAATTTTTTTTACTGCAGTGAGGTTCAGATCTGGAATGTGCTGCCTGTAACTGATAGAGGAAGTTTCAACAAGGCAATGTTTAAGAGATCATTGGACGATTATTTAAAGAAAAATAATAAGAATATAAGGAGCCATATTTTCCCGCATTCCCTTTTCACAGCAGTCAGTTTGATTTTCCCATCAAAGGGAAAATGGTTAAGGTAAGTACAATGTTAGGGTGCTAGATGAGTTGGGAGAAGGTAAGGTGTCAACTGTGCAGCAGATAGTGTGCCAGGTGGTAGGATCCCAAATGGGTAGCAGGGTGGTAAGATGCAAGTTGCAAGATTGGAAGGAGGGGTAGGTAAGTGATTAGGGTAGGTAGGGGTGGGCTGAAGGAATCTGGTCTGGTAGAGGCTGGAGTGGGTGGGTGGGTGTCAAGTCTAGGAGGTTTGGATCAGCGGTAGGGAATCAGGTTAGATTGAGTCTGGTTTGGCAGAGTGAAGGGAATGGATGGTCCAGCCTGGTGGCAGGGGTGTTGAGTCAGGTCTGACAATGGTGTGGGTTGAGGCAGAGCATGTGGGTGTCAGAACAGAAGATAAGTGGGAGTCTGGTCCATTGGTGGAAAATGTGGATGGTTGGGCAGATTGGGACACTGGGCAGAGTTGTGTATGCTGTGGAGAGGTTGTAGCAGTAGGGAGTTGAGTCAGAAGGCATAGTTGTGGTAGGGATATGGAACCAGGAGTGACTAGGGTGTGGTTGCTTGGCCTCTAGAAAGGTGCTGGTCCATTAGGGGTTTAGAGGCCAGTTTGGGTCCAATAAAAGGATGGGTGGTTGGGATCAAGTGGCAGCTGCGGGCTGGCAAATTGTTTGCAAAGCACAGAATGGAGACTGCAAAGGTATCAAGTTGCATTGTCAGGGTGTGTCAAGATCAAGTCTGGGGGTCATAAATGGTCTGGTAGTAATATAATTGGCGATGCGTGAGGCAAGTATGGTGTCAGTTTAATAGTTACTCATGAGTTAGACAATGTATTTAATAATTTAACTTCCCTGAGTAATTGTTTTACTTAATTTCATCGGAACAATCTAAAGTCTCTTATTTTTATGGAATTTCTCAGGAAAATTTAATTTCCTGAGAAATTGCTTCAGAATCTGGATGGAGATTCCACAGGATCCCTATGTGCAACTCCAATCTACCTGAATAGGAGGTAGATAGAAAGAAATAGGAGTGGAAGTAAGACTTTCCAGCCTGCCCTACCACAGTCTAAGATCATGGCTGATGTATCCAGATCTCTCTTCCTCTTTTGTGCCAGTTCCTCATAGTCCTCAAGTCCTCGAAATTTCAAATATCTATCTGCTTCATCTTTAAATATTCTTGTTGCCTATTCTTCACAAATTATTTGAAATCATAAGCTTTTGGAGTGCAGTCCCTTCGTTAGGTGAATTGAGAGAGAAGATCACACAGGCACAGAATTAATAGACAGAGAAATAAAAAGATCATACAACTGGAGTGTTGAATAATAAATCTCTGCAGGTGACCAAGAGTGTTAGATGGTGTGAGTAAGGTGTCAACAGCTGAATGACAAGCGAAGGGATGGCCTATAATCCAATTAAATGATGTTGAGAGATAATTACAAAACTTTAAAAATAAGGTGGTGCTGGAGACAAACTAAATAACTGAAATAACATGAAAGGTATAAAAGTTAGATCTGCCAAAGGTCTAACCTGAATAATCCAAAACTGTACAAACTAATTAAGGTAGAGAGAGATCATAACAATTTATCAAGGTAATGGTGTCAAATGTTCCTTCGGAATGCTGAAAGTTGAGAGAACATGTCTTTTGTTTAGAGGTAGTAGAAGTGACAAAGGCTGATCTGTTGAATGCGGAAGCTGGTGGGATTGGAAGTCAACGGGGAAGTCTATCCTGGTTCTGAAAAGTTAAAGGAGGTGATACCTTTTCTCTCTGTAATTAATCCTACTGTCCTAGAAAAGTTGTTACTCTAAGGTTACTGCTAAACAACTAATGGTCCACTATGATAGTGTATTTTCTATAATAATGTACGTGAGAAATATCTTGGCAGATTTACAATAATCGCAGTGGAAATTTGTAAAAAAAGGTGGAGCAACCCACATACCCTACAAAGTATTTTTGTTTGGATCTCATTACCAACAATGACATGTATGCTGGATGTGGGCATATCTTTTCAGTCCAAAGAATCTGAACAGATGGCCCAACCCAAGATAATACTGTAGAAAGAGGAAAGGGGTAATGTGGGCAATTTAATCAGCATCAAAACATTTCAAAGTACACTGACTCTGAGAACCTTCTTCTGTTCCCGTCTGGCTGTCTTTTCCTTTTTCAATGATATGTACAAGCATCCTCTGGAAACTTATAAAAATTGTGTTTTATTAAAGTTGATACAGTTGCAAAAATGCTGACAACTGAAATAAACAGCCTGCTACTTTAAAAAGACAGCCCTGAATGTGACAAATATGTTAAATTATTTTTGTTGCTAGTTTAACCTATTGTGCTTTAAACTGCAAGTATATTAAATATTCCTACAAAGGTGCAGGTTTATTTTTGCAGTATATAGAAATTTCTAAGTGACATGGAGATTGCTGATGGTATAAGTTAATTTTGATAATTTTGGTGCATTTTTCATTAATTCGGGCCTGTAATTCTGACTTGTGAAGTCATAAATGACAGTAAATGAAGAGTACAGTACATTGTAGATGAATCCACCAATAGCTTAATATTATCTAAGAAGGAATACTACAATTAACAGAAATGTTTAAAACTGACAGAGGGTGTCCATGTGATACCATCCAACAATTATTTGATGAAATCGGAGAGAGGGAAATAAAGACTCCCCTTTTCACAGGCTGCTGAGGTTGGAGCAACAGTCGGGTTGTTAAGTTGTTTTTATCTGAGGTCCTTTACACACTGATGCAACTGCAATACACCAACTTCTGCGAAAAACCAACCAAGTTTATTAAGCACATTATAGTACAAACTTTCGAGAAATCCTGAACACTCTACGCCGTGCTTGCGAGGCTTGCCCAGGGTTCTCTCTCTGGAGGAACCTTTAAAACACACCTCGCAGGGCTTACAGGGTCATGGCAAAAACTCTCTGAACAAAGGAAACAGTCCTTCCTTTATACAAAATTTTTACATCACAGTTAGTAATGCCCACAAGACAACCCCCAGTCACTCCCTCAACAGTCACATGCCACTCAAGATACAATGCAGTGACCACTTCCCCTCCAGAAACAGTGTAATGCAAATCATTCCCTAATGGTCAAATCTGTTGCAAATTGGGTTTTTTTTTGTAACTATAGGGGAGTAGTCAAATTCCAACTGTAATGTTCTTATTGATTTCTTAATAGGGGATGAAAAATGTAAAACATCCCTGAAAGGCAAGGAAATGGCCATGCAAACCTCCCACATTCCACTATAGGACAAGGACATACCACCTTACCCCAGGGGCATTCAATGTTTTGCAGGTCAGTAGAGCAAATTAACTCTTTAATATCTCAAGGTCTCGGGGACTAGGTGATTAAGCTATAGCTACCAATAGAAAGGGGGGGGGGAAAGAAGCAATAACAACAGAGAGCGCCTTACAAAATTCCATCCAAGCTTCACATCCACTTTAGCTGCCTCAGAATTTGCAACCCCAACATCTTGCCTTGTGATCCATAGTTTGGGAACCCCACCCCATCAAATTGTATAGTTAAAGCATACATGTATGCAGAGCACGCACAAAGAATGCAATGTACTCTTGTTGCTCCATGAAGTTATGGAACATTCTCAAATCATCATGAAAATTGGCGAAAGCCAATTTGCAATGTTTTATACCATCAAAGTCACTTTCTTGCATATTGATTATTAGAGCAAAGTCCAGTCTGTTGATTTTCCAAAGCACTCAGTTTCTGTAGTACAACAATACAAAGAGTCATCTTAATTTGCACTAATTTCAGTAAAATATTTTGGTATCCTTTTGATGGGATGTGGATATTCTGGCAAGACCAGCATTTGTTCGCCATCCCTAAGTATTTTACAAGGGTGGTAATGTGCTATCTTGAACTGCTGCAGTCCATCTGTTGCAGGCATACCCAAGAAGCTGGTGGGAAACACTTTGGGAAAAATTAGGATTTTGACCCAATAACAGCAAAGGAATGGTGATATTGTTTCAAGTCAGTACAGTGTGGCTTGAAAAAAAACTTTGTGGTGATGTTCATATGCACCTGAAGCCTTTGTCTTTATAAGCAATAGAGGTCATGGGTTTAGAAGGTGTTGTAAAAGGTGCCTTGAGGAGTTTAGTGCATCTTGTAAATAATGTGCACAGCTACCACTGTAGATTAGGCTGATGTTTGACATGAATTATCACCTCTTTGTACAAACAAAGTTCATCTTCACAATAGCTAGAAGAATACAGTAAGGTATCAGGAATGATATTCTGTAGTGATTCATTAGGAGTCTGCCGCAAGTGCTAGGCAATTGCACTTCAGTAAAAGAACACTGTGTTAGTACACAGAGGATTCCCAACTCATGACTGGCCAACTTACAAACACTTGTACCTATAAACATGATCCCATACAGGAATGTATTGTTGATAATTTTAAAGATCTGACATACAGGCATGTCCTCTTAGTTAAGAACAGTTTTTTTATATGGTCCTTATTGTGTTCCAAATTGCATACAAGATAACTTGTAAACAGACTCAATACAGCCTGTTTACAACCTTTTTAGCATGTGATCAAATGTACTGTCTCCATATATACATGGGAAGAGCTTTGAACTGAAAACAGTGAAAATAAATTACAATTTCTATAGCATATTTCCATTACAACACATTCCTCCCAGATTGTCTCAACGCCTTTTGTGCTCGCTTTGAGCAGAATTTCAGCGGAGAGGTAACACCTATTCTGGTAAGTCCTGAAGAATCTATCCCAACAGTCACTGCATCAGGTCAGATCAGTTTTCCTTCGTGTGAATCCAAGCAAAGCTATGGGACCAGACAGAGTACCAGGCCATGCCCTCAGAGCATGCGCAGATCAACTGGCAGAGATCTTCTCAGACATCTTCAACCTCTCCCTGCAGCAGGCCACTCTCCCTGCCTGTTTCAAGAGGGCCAACATCATCCCTGTGCCTAAGAAGGCTCATGCATCATGTCTCAATGACTACCGCCCAGTGCCCCTAACCTCAGTGGTCATGAAGTGCTTTGAAAGGCTGGTCATGGCATTAACCAACTCCAGCCTGCCCAGTAAACATGACCCGCTCCAATTTGCCTATCGAACCAACAGATCCACGTCAGATGCCATATCACTTGCCCATCACTCCTCCCTAGAACATCTTGACACCAAGAACAGTTACGTGAGAATCCGACTCATTGACTACAGTTCAGCCTTCAACACTATTATCCTTTCGTGACTGATTACTAAACTTAGTGATCTCGGACTAAGCCCCACTCTCTGCAACTGGACCCTCAGTTTCCTAACCCACAGGCCACAACCAGCAAAGATTGCGGACAATATTTCATCCTCAATAACACTCAATACTGGAGCCCCCCAGGGGTGTGTACTCAGACCTGCTGTGCTCTCTGTATGCCCACGACTGTGTTGCCAAATATACCAGACTAATGCCATTTACAAGTGCGCTAATGACACCACCATAGTCGGTCGAATCTCAGATGGCGACCAAACAGACTACAGACGGAAGATGGGAGACTTGGAAAAATAGTGCACTGAGAACAACCTAGCTCTCAATGCCAGCAAAACCAAGGAACTCATTATTGACTTTCTGGGGATGTTACTCATGTCCCCTGCACATTAACAGCACAGAGCTGGAATGAGTGGAGAGTGTCAGGCTCCTGGGAACGTTCATCGTGGTCATCAACAACAAGCTTTCTTGGACTCTTCACGTGGACGTACTAGTTACAAAGGCCCAACAATGTCTCTTCTTCCTCAGGCAGCTGAGAAAATTTAACATGACAGCAAATACCCTTCCCAACTTTTATAGGTGTGCTATTGAGCGCATTCTGTTTGGATGTATCACTACCTGGTATGGCAACTGTAACATTCAAGATCGGAGATGGTTACAGAGAGTGGTGAACTTGGCCCGGACAATCACAAAGGCCAACCTCTCTTTTGTAGAATCCACCTACCAGGCCCGCTGTCAAGGAAAGGCCGCCACCATTCTCAAAGAGCCATCCCACCCTGGCAATGCGTTTCTACAACCTCATGCACGGGGGGGGGAAGATACAGAAGCCTGAACACGCACCAGCCGGCTCCAAAACAGTTTCTACCCTACTATTGTTAGAACATTGAACGGACTCTCAAACTCTTAGCATTCGCCGGTACCTGTGTTTTTGTTTTGCCGCTGTTTATTCTTTATGCCATTTAACTATGTGATCTGCCTATATTGCTCAGAAGACAAAACTTTTCACTGTGCCTCAGTACACATGACAATAAATGAGTTCAATTCAGTTCAACTCAAGAACTTTGAACTGAAAACAATGAAAATAAATTCAGCATTTATATAGCATATTTCTGTAGGATCAGGATTATTTTAGGAAGGCAGTAGCATAGTGTTGATTTAACTGGACTTCCAATATGAAACATCAGGCTAGTACTCTAGGCACATGAGTTAAAATCCCCCAGCGTAGCTAGTGAAATTGAATTCCGTAATAAGAGAACCAATGACCAAAAGCAGGTCTAACAGCAACTATGGTAATGTCAGTTGTTAAAAACAAATCTGTTTCCCAGTTGTCCTTTGGGAAATGAAATATGTCATTCTTATCTGCAATGGCCTACATATGACTCCAGAACCACAGCAATATGGTTGACTCTTAACTGCTTTCTGAGCAATTAAGGATGAACAATAAATCCTGGCCTAACCATGGCCACCCATATCCCATATACAATTCTTCTTTTCAAAAAAGGACAATAGGGGAAGAGCAAGAGATTCAGACATTAGGTAATTGATTCAAGGAGCTGATTCAGGCAAAGGGGTTCAATTACCTTCTTAAGAACACTATGGTTCTATGATAATTGGTTCTGAGAAACCTCATATAACTTTACATGGTTAACTTTTTAAAGTGCAATAACTTTAGCAGGCAATAGTGGCTGCCCATTTGTGAATAGCTCGATTCCATAAGCACTAGTGAAATTATTAACTAATTAACTGTTTTTATGTGGTGGCGATTAAGGAATGTTTGCTGGTATGGATGGTGGGAGAACTCAGTATTCTGAAAGTGTGATGGAACTGTTGACACCCACCTGAACACTACACATGCAAGAGCATGAGAATTATGAGCAGGAGTTCATCATTTGGTCCCACAAGCTTTAAGATCATGGCTGATCTGATTGTGGCCTTGTGCCTCTTACTTGTCAGCATCCCATAATCCTTACCTACCTTGTCAATCAAAAATCAATCTATCTCTGCCTCTTCTGCTCTTTGCGAAAGAGAAATCTACAGAGTGATAATTCACTGGGAGAAAAGATTTGTCCTGGCCTTAAATGGAAGGCTCCTATTTTATTTTAAATTGTGTCCCCTAGTTCTAGACTTCCCCATAAGTAGAAATATATCTCCATGCCCACCTTGACCAATCCCTCTAAAAGTTGAATGTTTCAATACAATCACCTCTTATTGCTTTAAACTCCAATAAGCATAGACCAACCTCTTCAGTCTTTCCGCATAAGGTAACCTCTTCAACTCAGGAATCAGTTGAATGAACGTTCTCTGCCAGCTATTGTAATTATATCTTTTCTTAACTAAGGAAACCAAAGTTGGACATGCTGCTCTGAATGCTGTCTTCATGAAACCTAGAGCAATTGTATCAACATTTCCCTACTTTTATACTTGATTTCCTGTATGATAAACATTACATTTTGTTTCCCTTCCTAATTACTTGCTGTATCTATATACTAATTAATGTACCAGGTTATCCATATACCTCTGTTCTGTGAAGTTCTGTAGTTCTACACATTCCATTTACTAACAAGAATGTAAGAAATAGCAAAATACATAGACTAATGGGCCCCACAATCTGGCCCTGCCATTTGACAAGATCTGCCCAAGGCATTAAGTGCTCTTTTGTGCTAGCTCATCATAGCCCTCAGATTCCTAATATTTCAAAAATCTATCTACCTCCTCTTTAAACACTTCATGTTTTATTCTCCACAACTCTCCAGGGCAGAGAATTCCAGACAATCATTACCTCTTGAGGAGAAGAAATTCTTTTGCATCTTGGTTTTGAATGAGTATCCCCTTATCAGTAATTATGTCACCTAGTCTGAGAGTTCCCCACTAGTCAAAAAATTCTCTCAAAATCTGCCCTGTCAAATTCACTAAGAATCTTACATTTTTAATAAGACCACTCTTTATTTTTCCAAACTCTGAACAGGTTCATAACTGTTCTTGAATATGGCTTACTGGGTGTTTTAGATTAGATTAGATTACTTAGTGTGGAAACACGTCCTTCGGCCCAACAAGTCCACACCGACCCGCCGAAGTGCAACCCACCCATACCCCTACATTTACCCCTTACCTAACACTACGGGGAATTTAGCATGGCCAATTCACCTGACCTGCACATCTTTGGACTGTGGGAGGAAACCGGAGCACCCGGAGGAAACCCACGCAGACATGGGGAGAATGTGCAAACTCCACACAGTCAGTCGCTTGAGGCGGGAATTGAACCCGGGTCTCTGACACTGTGAGGCAGCAGTGCTAACCACTGTGCCGCCCACAATTTTTTTACAATTTTATTGAGAATATATTTGGAAAAGCAAGGACTGATTAGGGATAGTCAACATGACTTTGTGCATGGAAAATCATGTCTCACAAACTTGATTGAGTTTTTTGAAGAAGTAACAAAGAGGATTGATGAGGGCAGAGCAGTAGATGTGATCTATATGGACTTCAGTAAGGCGTTCGACAAGGTTCCCTATGGGAGACTGATTAGCAAGTTTAGATCTCACGGAATACAGGGAGACCTAGCCATTTGGATACAGAACTGTCTCAAAGGTAGAAGGTGGAGGGTGGTGGTGGAGGGTTGTTTTTCAGACTGGAGACCTGTGACCAGTGGAGTGCCACAAGGATCGGTGCTGGGTCCTCTACTTTTTGTCATTTACATAATCATGGGTTTCCTCTCACACTCCAAAGACTTGCAGGTGTTTGGCCATTCTAAATTGCCCATAGTGTTTAGGATTGTGTAGGCTAGGCACATTAGCCAGGGGAAATGTAGAGTAATAGGGTTGGAGAATGAGTCTGGGGGGGATACTCTTCGAAGGGTCAGTGTGAACTTGTTGAGCCAAATGGTCTGTTTCCACACTGGAGGGATTCTCTAATAATATAGCTCTGATATTCACCTCATATTTTAATCAAGGCATAGTGGTTAGCACTGCTGCCTCACAGTGCCAGAGACCTGGGTTCAATTCCCACCTCAGGCAACTGTCTGTGTGGAGTTTGCACGTTCTCCCTGTGTCTGCGTGGGTTTTCTCTGTGTGCTCCGGTTTCTTCCCACAGTCCAAAAATGTGCAGGTTGGGTGAACAGGCAATGCTAAATTGCCCGTAGTGTTAAGTGAAGGGGTAAATGTAGGGGAATGGGTCTGGGTGGATTGCTCTTCAGAGGGTCGGTGTGGACTTGTTGGGCTGAAGGGCCTGTTTCCATACTGTAAGTAATCTAATTTAAAAAAAAATGATTTGGATGCGAGCATAAGAAGTACAGTTAGTAAGTTTGCAGATGACACCAAAATTGGAGGTGTAGTGGACAGCGAAGAGATTTACCTCAGATTACAACAGGATCTGGACCAGATGGGCCAATGGGCTGAGAAGTGGCAGATGGAGTTTAATTCAGATAAATACGAGGTGATGCATTTTGGGAAAGCAAATCTTAGCAGGGCTTATACACTTAATGGTAAGGTCCTAGGGAGTGTTGCTGAACAAAGAGACCTTGGAGTGCAGGTTCATAGCTCCTTGAATTGGAGGATTTGAGATATAGGGAGAGGATGAAAAGGCTGGGGCTGTTTTCCCTGGAGCATTGGAGCCTGAGGGATGACTTTATAGATGTTTACACAATTATGAGGGGCATGGATAGGGTAAATATCAAAGTCTTTTCCCTAGGGTCGGGGAGTCCAGAACTAGAGGGCATAGGTTTAGGGTGAGAGGGGAAATATATAAAAGAGACCTAAGGGGCAACCTTTTCACACAGAGAGTGGTACATGTATGGAATGAGCTGCCAGAGGAAGTGGTGGAGGCTGGTACAATTGCAACATTTAAAAGGCATTTGGATGGGTATATGAATAGGAAGGGTTTGGAGGGATATGGGCTGGGTGCTGTCAGATGGGACTAGATTGGGTTGAGATATCTGGTCAGCATGGATGGGTTGGACCGAAGGGTCTGTTTCCATGCTGTACATCTCTATGACTCTATAGTAAATTGGAAGTCAGCATTGCCTCTTTCTTGCTTGATTGCACAAAAATATAATGAAAATCCATGGGAGGCAATTCTAACTTAGTGAAAAGTACTGTATCAAGTCAATGCTTGATATGCAATTGCTGATAATCTGACTAACAGTATCTGAAGTAATTAGGACAGGTGGGAAGAAAAGTATGTGGGACTTACAGTATTTTCTTACTTTGCAAAGAAGCTACTTATCTGTGATCAAATAGCCTTACTCTGACCTGTAGTAAAAGAGATTTAAAAGTTTTGGAAATGATGGATCTTAGTCATTTATGTTCTACTTAGGAAAAGAGCATTGTAACCCTTGATGGTATTGAGCAAATGGTCTATAGTTGTGGTATTCACACATGAACTGTTAAAGTAAGTGACATGATGAGTTGAACCAGGTTTAAATCTGCATTAGTTTGTATTTAAGAAAAAAAATGTCATATACTTTTAAGCAGTGCAGCTTGAACTTTCATATTAAGAAAACTAGTTCACACGGTCACTGCCTCCAAGACATTCAGCAAATCCGTATTCTTTGAATCTCATTCAGGCAGCCTGTGATTTACTTCGAAGAATAATCCGTATATTGTACCTAAGTAAACGGCTCCAAGGTCAGCTACAGGGAGGCAGCAGGGAAATCACTAAAGCTGCTCAGAGTCTCAATGAATTGGGTAAGTAAAAGATACCTTTTACTTGTCTAAAAAGTTAGTCATTGCTTCTACAAACTAGTGTTTTTAGCATTGTCATGTGATCTATTTCAAAATGAAGACTATTGTAATTGCAGTAGTGTCATCAACTCCATTTCATTAAATGCAACATTCTATGTGGATGTTTGTTTAGTGAAAACTAGGCTTTTCTAGAATAGTAGATACTTGAAAAAAACAGTAATACCATTTCAAAAATCAAGTAAAACATGCTCAGAAAGCAGAAGATTTGATATGGGTCAGGGTCCAAAAGTGTGGTGCTGGAAAAGCACAGTTGGTCATTCCTGATGAAGGGCTTATGCTCGAAACGTCGATTTTTCTGCTCCTTGGATGTTGCCTGACCAGCTGTGTTTTTCCAGCACCACATTTTTTGACTGATCTCCAGCATCTGCCGTCCTCACTTTCACCTATGTACATTATGGGCTGAAGCAATGGCTTTTTTATAAATATGAGGAACAAAATGATAGATAATGAACCTCTGGTTTCACATAAGCCACAGCACACAAGAAGATTTGTTTCCAAGATTAAATTTCCAAGACACCACAGTGTTTTAATTGGCACAAGGCAACAGCCATATTAGTAACAATAGTTTTTCCTTGGTACCTGGCAGACTTTCATGAAAAACATGTTAATTTGCAAGTAATTCATCCTCTATGATGCCAAGTTTTACTAGTTCCCATTTAGCTATGCAATCCTTTGTCACATAGAAACTAGGAGCAGGAGTTGGTTATTTGGCCCGCTTAAGCCTGCTCTGCCATTCATTGTGATCCGGCTGATACTCTAATCTTAATGTCAGTTTCACACTTTATTCCCAGACTCCTAGATACCTCTTAAATCAAAAATCTGTTTCTTTTTTGAATATATCCAGTGACTTGGCCTCTGCAGCCTTCTGTGATAGAGAATTCCACAATCAGTGCTCTTTGCATGAAGAAAGATTTCCTTATCTTAGTCCTAAATAGTCTATCCCCAACTAAAGAAAACATCTCCCTTGCATCTAGTCTGTCCAGCTTTGTTAGAATTTTCCACGTTTCATTCTGCTCCTCTCAGGCCCAGTCAAACTAATCTCTCCTCGTTGTGGTTCTGTTCGCCAAGCTGGGAATTTGTGTTGCAGATGTTTCGTCCCCTGTCTAGGTGACATCCTCAGTCCTTGGGAGCCTCCTGTGAAGCGCTTCTGTGATGTTTCCTCCGGCATTTTTAGAGGTTTGTCTCTGCCGCTTCAGGTTGTCAGTTCCAGCTGTCCGCTGCAGTGGCTGGTATATTGGGTCCAGGTTGATGTGTTTGTTGATAGAATCTGTGGATGAGTGCCATGCCTCAAGCAATTCCGTGGCTGTTCTCTGTTTGGCTTGTCCTATAATAGTAGTGTTGGCCCAGTTGAACTCATGTTGCTTGTCATCCGCGTGTGTGGCTACTAATGCTGGTCATGTCGTTTTGTGGCTAGTTGGTGTTCATGGATACGGACCATTAGCTGTCTTCCTGTTTGTCCATGGGAGAAGAGGAGGAAGAACACCTCGACAATGTATTCGCCAAAAACGGATAACCCCGCAATTTCATCAAAAGATGCCTAAGGGAAAGACAACGGAAATAGGGCATACCACAACCCAAAGGACTATCCACGTTACCATACATCAAGAACAGTTCTGAACTGACAGCCAGACTACTACGACCACTAGGACTCATTACAGCACACAAACCAACAGCCACTCTCAGACAACAACTCACCAGGACAAAGGACCCGATACCCAGCATGAGCAAAACCAACGTAGTGTACAAAATCCCATGTAAGGACTGCACAAAACACTCCATAGGACAAACAGGAAGACAGCTAA
>NC_057732.1:19992438-19996068 GCF_004010195.1 Chiloscyllium plagiosum | reverse complement strand
GCCACTGCAGCGGACAGCTGGAACTGACAACCGGAAGCAGCAGAGACAAACCACTATAAATGCTAGAGGAAACATCACAGAAGCGCTTCACAGGAGGCTCCCAAGCACTGAGGATGTCACCTAGACAGGGGACGAAACGTCTGCAACACAAATTCCCAGCTCGGCAAACAGAACCACAACAACGAGCACCCGAGCTACAAATCTTCTCACAAACTTTAATCTCTCCTCATAGAACAGTCCTGCTAACCCCAGTAATAGCCTAATGAACCTCCACTGCATTCCCCCTATGGTAAATATATGCTTTCTTAGGTAGGGAGACCAAAAGTGCATGCAATGCTTCAATGAGGCACTGTATAACTACAGTAAGGCATTCTTATTTTGCGTTCAAATCTGTTTCCAATGAAAGCCAATGCACCATTTGCCTTCCTAATTGTATGCTTCACCTACCTATCTACTTTGAGTATGCAGGGATAGCCAAGCCCCTTTGTACATCCATACTTTCCAACACCATTTAAATAGTAATCTTTCTTTCAGTTTTTCTCATTAAAGTGTATAACTTCACATGTAGCCACGTTGTACTGTATCTGCCATTTGTCTAAACTTGTCCTTGCATCATCCTCACAACCCACCCCCTCAGTTTCGTGACATCAGCAAACTTGGAAACATTGCATTTGGTCCCCTCTTCCAGATAATTTATTTTTATATATTGATATATAGCTGCGGTCCGAGCCCTGATCCTTGCAGTACCACACTCAGAAAAAGATCCATTTATTCTCACTTTCTGTTTCCTGTTTGCCAACCAATTCTAATCTATGCCAGTATATTATCCCTGATCCCATGTGCTTTATTTCTGACCACTCGCTTTTTATGAGAGATTTTATCAAAAATGCATCACATCCACTCTTTCTCCCCTATCTATTCTACTCAAAAAAAACTCCAACAGTTTCATTAAACATGATTTACCTTTTATAAACCAATGCTGGCTTTGTCCATTCCAGTAAAACGTTTCAAGTGTCCTGTTAGCACCTTTTTTCTAATAGATTCTAGCGTTTTCCTCATACCTGATGTTAGCCTAATTCTGTTAATTATGCTTTTTTTCTCTTCCTCTCATTTTAAATTCTGGAATTATATTTGCCACCCTCCAATCTGAAGGTATGTTCCAGAGTCTATAAAAGTTTGGAAAATGACGAAGAATACTTTCAATATTTCCAGGCCACTACCTTCAGTTAAAAAGGAAGATAACTTGAGTACTTTAAAGATACCTTTTATTCTTATTTTGAACTTTTTAAATTCTGTATTTCCATGCTGGTCTTTCTTATTATTTTAATTCTGTAACAACACTTGAAGTATCTGTATTTAGGTACCCTGTACCGAAGATGGCACCATGAGGCGACATTACAAATGTTTCACTGCACTCATTTGAGTGCACATGACAATAAAGGCTATTCCATATTCTCTCTTTCATATTACCTATTCCACTTTCTATTTTCTTTAGTATTCTTGAATGTAGATTAGCAGGTCCTACTGATTTGTCAGTTTTTAACCCCACTAGTTTTCGAGCATCATTTTCTCACCAATACTGAATTCCTTCAATTCCTCCCCTAACTAGACCCTGGGTTTCCCAGCATTTCTGGGAGGTTACTTATGCCCTCTTTTGTAAAAACCGAACCAAAGCACTTGTTCAATTTTTCTGCCATTTATTTGTTATCCATTATAATTTCTATGGCCTCTGACTGTAGGGGGCCTATGTTTGTCTTTAGTAATCCATTTCTCTTCAAATATTTATAGAAACTTGTATGGTCAGTTTCTATCTTCCCTGCAATTTTACTTTCATACTCTTCTCACTTTTGATCATTTTTTTGCCCTGCTTTGCTGAATTCTAAAGTTATCTCAATCTTCAGGCTTGCTGCTTTTTCTAGCACTTGTATTTGTCTCCACTTTAGATCCAGAATTTTTCTTCCATTTCTTTTGCAAGCTGCGGTCGAGCCACCATTCCACTCTGTGTTGCACCAGATAGTAAGGAATAACTGTTGTAATTTATGCACATGCTCTTGTTGACAGGCTCCCGTTAGCAGCCTCCCTTCTCCTCAGTATGTTCATCCCTTCCTGTTTGCAACTGTTCACTTCTTCCTTCCCTTTCTCTTTGTAGTCGCATGATTCTCCCTCCCTCATCTTTTCAACCACGTGCATCTCCTCCCACCTCCCTTTACAACTACTCTCTTTTACCTTCCTCTCCTCTTTGCAGCCACTCGTTTCTTCATGCTCTTTCTCCTTTCTAGCCACTCTTTTCTAGCCCCACATTTTTCATTCTGCCTGATTGACTTTCGCTTCTATCTGCCTCAGCTGACAAACTGATTGCTTCTCTCCCTGTTTAGCTGACAAATAGACATATGCACACACAACTCTGACCTTGCCTGGCAGATAGGCTCAATAGCAAAATGAAGGGGTGGGGTTGGTGGTTATGGATGGCACCAGTGGCACAGTGGTTAGCACTGCTGCCTCACAGCGCCAGAGACCTGGGTTCAAATTCCGCCTTGGGCAACTGTCTGTGTGGAGTTTGCACATTCTCCCCGTGTTTGCGTGAGTCTCCTCCGGGTGCTCCGGTTTCCTCCCACAGTCCAAAGATGTGCAGGTTAGGTGAATTGGCCATGCCAAATTGCCCGTAGTGTTAGGTGAAGGAGTAAATGTAGGGGAATGGGTCTGGGTGGGTTGCTCTTCGGAGGGTCGGCGTGGACTTGTTGGGCTGAAGGGCCTGTTCCCACACTGTAAGTAATCTTAAAAAAAGCTGTATTTTGAACTGTATTGACAGAAACCACAGATTACAACACACAGTAAGGTCCTCCAACTCATGTCAAACAGCTATCCAGTTAGTTTCACTCATCTACTCTTATCCCAGAGCCTTGCTAAGTTTTCCCTTCCAGGTATACTTAACCAAATTAATATTGTAATTTATTAAATCGATGTTGCATTAGATCATAATTGTTTTCTTTTTAGCAATCAATGTTCCCTTATATGGCCTCTGGTCATTTTCCAGTAGTGTGTGCTTCCTCTAATCTGTCATCACCTGGACGTATAACATGGACAAGCCCAGGTACAGTTTGGACCAACATTAAACAGCCTTCCATTCAGTAATTGTGAAGCTTTTTCTAAATAAAGGCAGGGAAATGTGTAAATAAAAAAATTCAAAAATCTACCCATTTATAAATAAAAATGAAATTGGACCCAACCTGTTGTTTGAAATTTGAGTTCTGTCACCTTGGTAGGTTGTTCATTCTGCCTGAGACACAAGACAAAGAGAAGGATGGTACCGACAATTCCCCACCACTCCTCTGTCTCCTGACTTGTCACTTTTAGCCTTTTCCCTGCCTGGATGACTAAAGAAATTGAAGGTTTAGTTAAAAAATAGAAGGAAGCATATGTCAGGTATAGACAGGATAGATCGAGTGAATCCTTAGAAGAGTATAAAGAAAGTAGGAGTATACTTAATAGGGAAAATCAGGAGGACAAAACAGGGACATGAGATAGCTTTGGCAAATAGAATTAAGGAGAATCCAAAAGGTTTTTACAAATATATTAAGGACAAAAGGATAACTAGGGAGAGAATAGGGCCCCTCAAAGATCAGCAAGGCG
>NC_057732.1:19975811-19991420 GCF_004010195.1 Chiloscyllium plagiosum | reverse complement strand
CTGAGGGGTGACCTTATAGAGATTTACAAAATTATGAGGGGCATGGATAGGATAAATAGACAAAGTCTTTTCCCTGGGGTCGGGGAGTCCAGAACTAGAGGGCAAAGATATAAAAGAGACCTAAGGGGCAACTTTTTCACGCAGAGGGTGGTACGTGTATGGAATGAACTGCCAGAGGAAGTGGTGGAAGCTGGTACAATTGCAACATTTAAGAAGCATTTGGATGGGTATATGATTAGGAAGGGTTTGGAGGGATATGGGCCTGGTGCTGTCAGATGGGACTAGATTGGGTTGGGATATCTGGTCGGCATGGGCGGGTTGGACCGAAGGGTCTCTTTCGATGCTGTACATCTCTATAACTCTATGCTACTGGAAACCTTGGTGAATTTAATTTTTATCACCTTCTAAATGCTGTGGTAATAGGTGTTCTGAGCTGATGTTGATGATTGGAACATCAGGTAGAAATAATGGCATGTCTCGAACACTTTTGTTTTTAGCAGACTGCTAAAACTTGAGATGACTCTGGCATCTATTGTGTGTGGGCCTCACTTGACAAGGAGCACCAATGGTCCTTGGTTCCTAGTTCATCAAGTGAGGAATTCTAACTCTCAATGTTGGAAGTCCGTTCTCTGCTCAGCAACTGAGAGTGGTGAGCTAGCTCCATCATTTTAATTGATCACTGTCCTCTGTTGACTGCACCATTTCATGTCGCCTTCAATGACTGTCTTTCAAGAATTATTCAAGTTTTTTCTTATTCATTTTCCTGTCTCATGTTGGATCTCCTGGGAGTCTTGGAGAAGAATGTGGGGGGAATGTAGCGAGGGGAAGACAAGCATTGCTGTTGACATCTCTGCATTATTTAATTGCCTTTCTCTACATAGAGTTATACAGCATAGGAACAGATCCTTTGGTCCAATCAGTCCATGCTGAGCATAATTCCAAATTAAACTAGTCCCACCAGCCTATTACAGATATTGAACAAACTCAGTTTTAAAATGTTAATTTAACCTGAATCGCATAACTTTTGTGTTTGTTGCAGTATCTACTATCCAACGGAAAAAGAGGTTTTTGAATCTCTGACCTTTATCTAAGACTTACAAACTTTGTACCTCAATCCTCTAAATTAACCAAAAAATTAGGATTAAGTCGGGACTGGAGGTATACATTATAAGGAGAGACTGAGTAAACTGGAGTTTTTTTTCCGTGGAGCGTTGGAGGCTGAAGGGTAACCTTAGAGATTTTAAAAATCTTGAGGCAAGCATAAGGTGAATAGCCAAGGTCTTTTTCCTAAGGTGGGGGTAGTCCAAAACTAGAGAACGTAGGCTTAATATGAGAGGAGAAAGGTTTAAAAGAGACTTGAGGGGTAACTTTTTCTTGCAACGGGTGGTGTACATAGGGAGCAAGCTGGCAGAAGGAGTAGAATAGGTGGGTACAAATATGACATTTAAAAGGCATCTGGGTGGATACATCAGTAGGAAGGATTTAGATGGATATGAACCAAATGCTAGTGAATGGAAATAGGCCACATTAGAATGTCTGATCGGCACAGATGAGTTGGACTGAAGGGTCGTTTTCTGTGCTGTATGATTCTATGACTATGACTAAGTCAGTTGTTTACGTCAGCTTTAAGTGTATCTCCATTATGTCACTATTGCTGACTGCACAGTCTTGCTTTAATTTACTTTTCGTTCCAGTCTGATTATTGTATTGGCTCCGCAGTGTCTCCTCCTGACGCCTTTTGATTTAAATAAATATCAACTATAGACCAGCAAATAGATGTAATTGCATACTTGGATTCTAAACATTTGATCAGTTCTACTGATTGGGTGGTGAAGCAGTAGGTCAGCATACTTGCTGATTATTTCGAGATTGAATTGTCCAATTTGCTTAGTTGGTATGTATCTGAAATCAGATTGAACTACAAAATGTCCATATCTAACATGTTTTTCATTTACTTCCTACATTACAATAATCTGAGGTAAATCTAAGCTGGAATTTCACTGTAATTAACATTATGGGAACAGTAAAAACAAAGTAAAATTCTTGTAAAATAGCAGATAGATAGCCTCTTTATATGCAGTTATCGATATAAATCAAATGTTGTCATAACTTCAAGTAGTAAAGCACTCTTTAAAGAAATGTGACAGTCATTCTGTGATAGTCCACATCCATCAACAGAAATCTGATCTGTTGCTAGCCTTGTTTTTTTTTGTCGCGTTAATTGAGGGAGCAATGTCAAGCGAGATGTATAGAGGATTACTAACTTTTCTCTGAACCATGATATCTTTAATATTTACCCTTGCTGAATATGTTATGTTACTTTAATGCCTGATTTTGAGGATAAATTTTTCATTGCTGAAATATTCCTTCAGTCTAGATTATGCAGTTAACTGCTTGGATTGGTGTTGAACCCAAAGCCTCTGAATCAGGAGCATATCAGTCCCAAATTCAGCCCAGTTTGATACATTGCTTACTCTTGAAATGTCCTGTAGTGGTTCGCCAAATATGGCTTGTGAAAGGAACAATTGTAGAATAATTTATTTTAAAATCCTTAGCTTTCAAAGTTTGCACGTTGTATCTGATGACAGGTGTATTTTAATTTTGAGCGTGTTTGAAAGGGACAAGTACTGTAATATAATGTTTGTATACACTAGTTGGATTTGGCTTTGTTATGAGTCTGGTTTCTGATTCAGAAGACCTTATTCAAACTCTAGACATGTAATCTAAACTGACTTCACTGCAGTTTTAAAGAATTGACCCGTTCTAAGGATGTAAAAGATTCCTAAAGAAGCATCAGAATTTTTGCCAATGTCCGAGTCAACATTCTTGTCTCAAAAACACAGACAAAACACATTGATTGGATGTTGATCTCACTTTTTATATGTTGACAATTGACTGCGACGTTTGTTACAAAATACTAACTCAAGTTGATAAGTAAGTAATTGGCTGTGAAGTACTTTGCAACATCCTGAGGAGACAGTAGGTGCTGTATAAATATAAAGTTTTTGCTTTTCAATGTTGAATTCAGCCAGTTATAATGGCACCTTGCCTACTGGGAATAATTCTACAGTTAAACAGTAATATTGCAAATTAGGAATAATTTTGTCCTCTTAATCTTTGTGGAAAAGTATTTTGGCTGACTTAAGATTTACTGGTTGTGCCAATTGATATGTAAGTTTGTTTCTTGTTATGAGGTTAGAATAAGAACTTGAACAGGTAAATGAAAATTATGACCTTTCATTCGATTCCTATAAAAGTTACTAAAATAATACTGCTGAATATCTACTGCTGACTGAAACTTGTATTTAAATCACTGATACTTCGAACTCTTACTGAGGTTGAATGTTTGCAGAAAGTGCAATATGAATGAGCTTTTTTTCTTCTCTGTGTGGCTTTTAAACTTAAAGTGATACTTCTTCCCCTTGTTATTCAAAGACTGGTGTGTTTTGGTGCTTTTTGTGTGCTGTTTTGGACCTGTAACTGTAACCATTGTGAATGTGACCATGATATTACATGTAAATTTTGTAATGTTAAGGATCACGTCTTGACCGTTGAGAATTTTGTGGCAATTTTGATTTTCTCAGAGTAATTGTATAAACCACAAATCAAGAAAACATGCCCTGAAATGCTCAGCAGATCTGACAACATCTGTGGAAAGAGAAACAAAGTTGATATTTTAGGACTAAACAAAAAAGAATTGCAGATGTTTGAAATCAGATGCAAAAACAGAAATTGTTGGAAAAGCCCAGCAGGTCTGGTAGCATCTGTGGAGAGAAATCAGAGTTAACGTTTCAGGTTGAGTGACTCTTCCTCAGAAAATAACTCTGATTTCTCTCCATAGACGCTGCTAGACCTGCTGGGCTTTTCCAGCAATTTCTATTTTATTGTTGATGGTTTTGGTCTGTGACCAGGCACCAAAAGTAAAATGTAATCAGTTTTAAGCAAGTGTGAATTGAAAAGCAAAGGGGAAAGTCTGTGATAGGATGTAAAACAAGAGAAAGTAAATGATAAAAAGTTATTTTAGGCCAAGGTAGTTGGGGGTAGTGATGGGAACAGTAAAGAAACAAAATAATTGTTTATTGGCAAGAGAGCTCCCATCTAAATACAAAGTAAAGTGATTGAGAAAAGGAATGAGAGAAAATACCTAATCAGCAAATGAGCATGAATCAAATTGAGCAAAGCTTGCGATCTAAAATTATTGCATACACAGTTGAATCCAGAGTGCTCAAAAGTGTCCTGTCGAAAGATGAAAGCTCTTCCTTGAGCTGATGTTGGCCACCGTTGGAAGTTTTCAGCAGGTTAAGTATAGAAAAGTCTGAGTAAGGGCAAGATCAGAGAATGTAAATGACAGGTGACTGGGAACTTGCAAAATTCACGAACTGACAGGTATTCAGTAAGGTAATCACTGGGTTTGGTGTCCCCAGCATAAAGGAGACTGCGTTGTGAACAACAAATATAATATGTTAAATTGAAACCAGAAAAGCAAATTGTTGCTTCACTTTGAATGAATATTTGGAGTTACGGACTGTGAAAATGGAGAGCGTAAAATTAATCTTCGTGTAGCTTATAGTACCATAAGGAAGGGGATGTTGGAGGACACTGTGGAGGTGGCAAAATTGACAGAGGGTTTTTCATTGCATGTGGAGACTGGTACAGGCCTTAATCAGGCATTATTTTTTAAGTTGCTTCTTTTTCAATTTTTATTCATTCTGCACTTACTTTGAACCATTATGCTTGCATTACTTTACATTATTTACAAATACACTTTTCGAGAAAGATTTCAAAACATTACACAATGAAAAAGTACAGACTAAATGGTTTAATTAACAATGCTGTGAGGATAATTTGGGTAGAAAGGGATAATCTTTATATCAACTGAAAAATTGAATAAAACTAAACAGTGCTGTGATAGTCATATGACATAACATTTATTATAATATTTATAATAATCTGCAGCAGATGGTTTCTTGATTCTCACATTAATTTAATCCTTTGGCCAATAGTCTGCTCACATCAGTGGAAAATTATCTTTTGACTCATTTATGAATTTTACAAGAGCTGTTATTTATTTTCTTCCCAGTATCTGATGATGAGCCTTAGACCCATATTAATTGCTTCCAACCTCTGATGCTGAAATTTGTGTCCAAATATGATATTTCATTGAAAATTACCTTTTGTTTCTTTTGTGATCTGACCAGGAGCTGTGGATTATTGGATTGTTGCGGTTGCCATCAGCCTCAATAATTGAGACCACTTTTTTTTTCATTTTGGTTTTGAGGACCTTTTGGAATTTTTGCCTTGCGAAGGCATATAGTAGAGGGTGGAATATAGTTGTTCCATAAGCCATGATTAGAAAGCACAGTCTTAATTTTACCATTACATCATCTAGACCTTTATATAATATGACAATATTAAAAATTGATATAGGCGTCCAGCAAATAAGAAAAGTTAAAATAATTAAGAGGGACATTCGGAAAACCCTTTTTTGTCGTTCTCGCCTTTCACGATGGCGTCTAACAGCTCTTCTCAGGGCAATTATTACCGAGACAGAAGTTCTTACTCCCAGTATTGCGTTGTGTCCTCTGTTACTTTCTGGTTGGGCAGTAGTTTTATGGTGTATAGTCAGTGGCATGGTCTTTTTTCCTTTTGTTTTTTTCTGTCTAGTTGAAAATCGTGAGCCTATTCTGATGTTCAAGGCTTGAAGTATTTTGCTATATGTTATCAACATTACAACAGCAGTGAAAATAAAGATGGGAATCTGAATTAGAAGGTGGTAATATATTCCCAGTTCATTGTGGTATACATTTACACCAATGCAAAAGTGTGTATTATTTTGCCAGGTGTTTTCATTGCTTTGTAGATTAACAAAACTGATTTCAATAAAAGGAATTGTAAAAGCACAAAAGGATACAATCCACACTAATGTTAGTAAAGTTATGGCCCTTCCCATGGTCAAAATTCGATTAGCTGGCTTTACTGAAATGTCATAACGATCCAGTGTGATTGCCAGAACATTTACTGCAGTTGCTACACTAGCAAAAGAAATACAGGCTTCGTGAAAATTGCAGATCAAAGCTGTTTTGCTTTCCAGTGAAACAAGAGTGACAATTATTGTAAGAGGAATGCATCCAACACATATAACAACATCCAGTATGTGCAAGTTCATAGTGATTATATTACTGACTGAATTAATCAAGTTTGACTTCATGCAGTAAAGTACCAATACTGTCAAGTTACTGCTGAGTCCTAATACAATTTCTAGTATGAATAATCCAGTAAGAGATGCCTGAAAACTTGCTGGGTAAGGAAGAGTCTGATATGCATTGCCGTTGATATTATGTATCTCATCTTGAACTGTCAAGTTGATTTCTGGCTGCATGGTGACTTGTAAAATAAGATGAAAACACATTCTTTGTAGATAATGGATTTTGATCAATCCTGAAAATGTAAACAAGAGCATTTAAGCATTACTGTGTCATACTAAATTTTATGAAGGATCACTATACAAAAGTCTTGCATCTATTTTCTTTTTGACCATATACGCCAGTTTTATATAAACTTGATTCCGAATCAGTCAGGTTAATATTTTTCATGGTTTGGATTTTTGCTGGTTGTCCCTGTCTAAGTGACACACTGTGCTGACTTGGGAGTGTATCACCATTATTTTACTGTTGCTAGGTCAAAATTGCAGAATCCCAAACAGTCTTGTGAATGCTGTACCCCACAGACTGCAATGGTTCAAGCAGGGAGGTCACCACCAAATTTTTAAAGGCAGTCAGTGTTGGGCCAAAAATGCTGAACTAGCTAGCTAATGACATACCTCATGAAAGAATAAGGTTTTCAAAACAAATCAAACAATTGTTTATTGTTCTTTTAAATTGGGAAGATCTGACCAATAATTAATATTTATTTTCTGATCACTTCAGAAAATTGGTGTGTTTAAGAGGGCATATTAGAAATAAACGTTTGCTTTAAATTTAATGAAATTGTGAAATAACTTGTAATATGTAAAAATTTAAATATTTATGATGATGAATAACTAAAATCATTTTTAAGTCATATCTTTATTTTTAATGTAAGTTTTGTACCTGAAAGATGCCAATAGTATATTTATGCAGTAATTGTTATTTATATGTATATTTGTAGCCTTTAAAGATTTATATTCTAGGTCATATTATACACTGATAGTTATTCTTCTGCTTCAAAAATAAATATTGGGTAAAATGCATTTTGTCAACAGTAGGTCAGCTTTTCTTTAATAAACCTCAACTTATTGCCATTGTAATAAAAATGTAAGAGTTCTGAATTTTAAGGTAAAACATTTCATAGCTGGTTTACAGATGCATTAGCTACTAGGGTAAAAATTACTGTAATTACTATAATATCTGAACATCTCTTCAAGTAGAATGTACAGTCTAAATAAAACATAGCCCAGCAGCAGACTCTGTGATATGTTATTTTCAAGGTGCCATATATAAATACAAGTTGTTGTATTCTGTCAAGTAGAATGCTCAACAGGAGTAACAGTAAAATACTATTTCAGCTATTCAGTCAGTTCCAGATATTTTAGTAGAAGGGGAAAGATTAAATGAATATTTTGGGGTTCACTTTTCTTGCAAATCTATTCTTTACATCAATGCTCCAAGTTTGTACTTCCATGCAGATAACAGGTGCATACTTTGGCATTACTGAAATTTCCTAACTGGAAAAACTGCAATTAGTTTCTTAAATGAGAAAGATAGACCATCGTGTAGTCTACTATCAAGTGTGCATTATTGTCATTTTACAATTGTATTGAGTGATTTCTTATTTATTATGAACACTTAATTTTACATGTTGCATTGTCTTTTTAAAATTTATGTATGGATAAATCTACAAGATGCAAGTTCTTAAAGTATTTTTCCAATACTTTAATAAAATGTGGTTCTCTAGGCAACTTCTTCAGATGCGTAATTGGTCAAATGTACCAGATCAGATTTTTAGTACCATGCAAATCTGATGTCCTCTGAGTTGGCTAAACTCTGCAGCAATGACCACATATCACTGGGATAGGAAAGGAAATCATTGGTCAAGGGCCCTGCTCTATATCACTGTCTAGTTCCACCTAAAGGAACTAATTAGATAACTGTTAGAAAAGTAATATTTCAGAATGGATATTAATGTTTAAAAGTGTTGTGTTGCTGCCCTCTTCTGGCCATATTTAGATAGTAACAGGTGTATTGGAATTAATCACAAATATGATGTACTGCAATTATGGGGTGATTATGAAAATAAAATTAATATTATGATTTGCTATATCAGTTCTTTTTTGATTACACCAAAAATTGATGATAAAATTTAATGTATGCTTGTGCCTGATTCAAATTGTTAATCAAAACACATAAGCAAAAATATGCTTTTTGGCTTTGTATGAAAAATAGTTACATACAGAAGCTCAACATTTTATGTGCTGCTATCTGGTTCATTTCTGCATGAATAATAAGTGTGGATCATCAACTACTTATTCTTGCTTTCTTAATTAAGTCTCTGAACTCTAACCCAGCTTTCTCATGCTCTTTTCATTGACCATGATATATGTATCCACAAGTTGATTATGGCATGAAGTGGGAGTACTTACAATTTATGGCTTGGCAAAATGTATTTTCTCAGTGGCTTGGATTTGGCAATCAGCGAAGTGACAGCATATCCAACTGACTTTGAAAAATCATGTCCACAAATATTTTGCAATCTCAGTGTCACAGATTTCCATTTAACTGATATTAGTTTAATTTTGGCACCAACTGGAAGGTATCTCCAAATGTCCAGGTGAATTGATTTAATCAAGTAGACAGCCAATCACATTGAAAAATTCACATTGATGTCAAACCAGGAATTAAAGTTATAGGTTAACCATCATATTTTGAAAATTTGATAGTATGAAACAAAGATTGGGGCATCCACATGACTTGGAGTTAACATGAACTTTTGTAGAGTCTCAAATCTGTTTAGTAATATGCACCTTGAACCATGAACTTTGTAGGAATTAGTGATCCCATCAGAAAAAGATTATTTTAAACCTTGGTACAACTTATATTTGCTGTGATAAAACTTGTAATAATATTGTATGAAAGTAATTTTCTTGTAATATGCACTGTATAATATCTATATCAGAATTTGATGGCAAATTATTTTAGAATAGATGAGATTGAGTTCAGCAGACTAATGTACATTTCACGATTCTTCCTTTATAAGTGTTGTGTGTCTCAGGCACAGATATCTGGAGGATGGCAAATCTCGAAAAAACTAAAATGTCATTGTATAGTTTATTCTGATTATCTTTCTTTAAATTTTCGTAATTACTTGGGCACAGACCTAGTGAAAACAGCACAGAACTTAATGTAGAAACCCACTTCAAAATGAATGATTTTCACTGTTTATTTGTAAGAGCGAATAGTTCATTTTCTGGCTTACCTTTTCTCTAGAAGTTTCTTTAGCTTCTAAAGTACCTGACATATTCAAGTTGATTTCATAAGCCTGTTAATCAGTGCCATGAATTTAAATTAGGATACTTCATTTGACATTGAAATAGACTCCAAAACTTAACTATTTGCATTTCCCTACATTTGAACCACTTGAGTTTGTGACTCTTATAATTTGAAAAATTGTTCTGATGTTCTTTGCAGTTAATAGAATAAATGCCAAAATATGGGGGCTCCGGCCATTGAAGAAATATAAGCTGGGCTTTCACCATGGATATTGTACACGTATTCCATTTCTGCCGGATTCCAGCACCTTTTTTTCAGTTTCCTTTTAAATTTCATTCATGATGTGCATTACTGATAAGTCCCAAATTATGCTATTAGTCACTGTAAGCCATATATTTCCAGTAATAACAGGTGTTGCACTCCTTTGAGATTCTTTAATTGCTGAATATGATTTTTTTTTCCTTTAATGAGATTTGAAAGTAGCTTGCATAATTAGGATGCAAAATTGATTTTCCATAGTATAAAGCCGAGAGTAGTTTACAGGAATTGAAATAAGCTGTTTGCATTGCTGGTTTGTAGATTCCATTATTGCATTTTTTTTTGGTTTACTTAATACCTCCTTAAGGAAGCAGTTTCCCAAAGCGTAATAAAATGGCAATGAAGAACATCGAAGTATCTCATATTCTTAATGCCTTATCAAGGTCAAACTCAATAAACACATTCAAATTGTATTGGTTTGCTTCATGATGTCAGAATGTTCTATGTTATTTCAAATAATCTGGACCATTTATGCGACCCTCTTTGGCTGTCATTCTATGAATTGAAATTCAGGTTGCACACTGCAGTAGTGACATGCATAACATCGGTGATGGGGTCTTTGAATTTCTGCTGCAGTCATTAGGGGTTTTCATTGGTATCATGTCCTTAATTTTTGCTTTTCCTACAAAAAGAGAAAGAACAAACTTGGTCAAATAGTGATCTGCACACTTTAAAGAGGTAACTTGTGAATTGTTAACAGATTGTAACGATTGTATCATCTTTTGTATGGAAAGAAAGTGATTTCCATTCAGTATAATTGTATTGGACCCTTAATATAAATTCTTGGAACCACAGAAAAATTGTGTGACAGCAATTCCTCTTACCATTCACCCTATTGTGTGGACCAGAGGTGTGAATCAATTTCTAGATTCTTTGAATTGCTGTAATTAGAGAATTTGAATCCTCGTCCTCAATTTTATGCTTAGCATAGTCCAAAAAAAAACTAGTTGATTAGTCTTGGTTAAATACCCTAGGAAAAGAAGAGGAACTAGCTGCGGAGGAAACCTTCTCATCACTCACTTGTGCCTACAAACGTGTTTGAGGAGAGCTATGAATACTTTATAATAACTCAACAATGCTAAATTGCTGGCTGCTGAGTGGAAGGTATAATCGAGTAAATTTGGAGGGAGGAAATTTAAAAATAAAATGTGCCATCTTAAATAAAATGAGAATTTTAGCAGAAGAATAAATCTCAGTGAAACTGATCCGAAAAGGATAAAATAATAAATGAGTGCAAGCAAATTTGTGAATAGCAGTTATCATGTAAATGTGTATGATTTAATATTTTACTTCTATGCTATGTAAAACAAATTACAAAATGAGTTCAAGATAATTTGAACATTTTGTGTAAATTAAATGTAATTCGGTAAATTAATGTTACAAAATTGTGAAAAATTGACTTAAACTTGTAGTAATGTCCGATGATACATTTTAGCATTAACAGTTTGGACTAGCATTGCTCATTTCCTTTGTATAATGAACAAAGCCAATGTGGTGAATTTAGTGAGGCTAGATTTATATTTAATCCTCACTCTATACTTCATTTGTTTAAAGATACAGCTAATATATCCAAATAAAATTGAAGTAGAGGAAATAGAATTTTTTTTTCTCTGAAAATTATTCGTACGATACGTAAAACTGGTTTCAAAATGCAAGTGTTGCTTTAATATCTGGCCAGTTAAAGGACAATGATATTGACAATAGTCAATCATAACTCCTTTAACTTATTTCCAGAGCACATTGCAATTGCTTTGCAAGTGTAACACTCCATTATTGAAAAGCAACATTTGGCTGTACTTATATTTGGAGCTGTTCACTTTATTTATTTTATTCTTATTTGATGCTTAGAACTTATTCGTGTATTCAAAATTAGAATTCAGAAGATTTAATCATTTTATCACTGAAATATTTGTGAGAAACATTAACATTTACTATAAGCCAGTTTGTCTTTTAGCATTTAATAATGTGCATGTCGAGCTACTAAATATGATAGTAAATAAAGACATCTTACCTTAGCTGAAGACCAAAACCATTCTGTATGCAAGCCATTTACGAAAGATCCTCTTGGTAACAGAGTACAGTATGTAGAGTACTGTAAGAAGTGTTTCTGAAGCTGATCATTTAAACAAAACCTGCTTATGCTGAGATTGCCAGCATATAACATTGATGAGCTTCTGAGCCTATGTCAATAGGTTGTTTCTTTTCTAAACTGAGAAATCAATAAGCTTCTGAAAATATCCAGTGAAAGTGGCATGCTGCAGCCTTATGTCTCTGGAGATCACATTCAGTTATAGCCCTTTTGGAGTGGTAAGGCAGTATGAAGTAATTGTGGGCGGCATTCATCGAATGACAGCTTGACTCATTGCTTCTCTTTACTGCAGAGAATTGCAGTGTGTGCATTTGTTTTGATTTGCTAACCATAATGGATTTGACCAATTCTTTGTGCAAAGGGGTGTGTTCTCTTTTTTTTTCCCCCTCTTCCCACACCCAAGTTCAATAAATACTTGTTTTGATACCTCAGAATATGTTTAAAAGACCTAAATAAATTTGGGGTCCAATTGACCCAATCTAAAGAGAACTGAGCATTGATAGCAAGTATTTCAAAAATTAATCTAAAGCTAAAATTTTATTGATTTTCTTCTAGAATTAAACACTTTATTTACTGCTTAAATATTGTGACTAAGTGTGGCTCACGTTTTTCTTCAGTTGAATTTTTATAATGCTTTTTTATATACTGAGTCTGGGAGATGGTAATTATTTTGCTGAAGATCATTTCATCAATAATTTAGTCTAGTTGCCTAGTTACACTGAGAATATTTTGCACATTTGTTACGTCTCATGATAGGAGGTCTGTGTACACTAGATTTGGAAACTGCTAATTATTTCATCTTGACCACTACCAAGTGAAGTTATACGTTTTATCTGATTGTTACTAATCATGACCATTTTCATCTCATACAATCAAAAGTATTATAAGTAACCATTTGAATGACATTGATTGTAAATTTAACTATAATGTGGAAAGTGTGATAATCCTAGAAAAAGCTTTACTTTTATTTTTAAAGGATTTATGACATTTTAGATACATTAATTGTGTTTCCATAAATTAACCTTTTCATTTTTAAGAAGGTTTTACAGGTTTATATATGAGTGTTGATTTGTATTTGATCTGAATTAAAGTAGTAATGTCCCATCTTAGGTACTACACTGCAACAATTAGATAGTCATGCTGAATAGAATAGAGTACTGTGAAAAGGATGTGATGTGAGCCTCTAGAGATATTAATAGTTAATGGCTTATGGTCCACTTGGTGATTTGGACTGTTGCAGGAAAAATTAAAAGGCATTGCAAAACATTAGGTGCTGTCTTTCAATCGGTATTTGCAGCACAGAAAGAATTTCACCAGGTTCATGCTAGTGTTTATTCTCCATGAGAATATCTTACCTATTTTATCTAACTCCATCAATGTATACTTGTATTCGCTTCATTTTTATGTATCACCAACCACCACTTAGTCACCTTGACTCAAGCTCTGGTCTCCCCTTCAAGTGGAAAGATCTTTTGTCTAGACTGTCAAACCCTTTCATATCTTTAAAGACCTCCAACAGTGCAACTCTGTTCTCTTTCCTGGTGAAAAGCGCCTCAGCCTCTTCATATTTCTTGATGATGAGCCACATTGGCTTATGTTAAGTCCAACCATTAAATAAAGCAATGAATTTGTTTTAGAAAATAATTAAATGGATGAATAAACATAGTGCATGTGAAATATAAACAGAAAAGTCTGGAAGTACTCAGCAGGGCGGAGGGTTTCTGCAGGAAGAGATGTGACAATAATGTTTCAGGTTAATGACTTTTGCAGAACCTGAACATTTTGGAGAAGAACAGGCTTTAAGAAATTATAATGAAAAGGAAAAAGGAATGTGCAAAGGGGAATGATCTATGATAGAGTGAAGGCAGGAATGATTATGTTGTAAAAACAGTGATCGTGTACAAAGTTGAAAGAAACATTGGCATCTCTCGTAGATGGAGAAAGTTGTCATGTCCAGGAATTTGAGGGAAAAAATGGCAGGTAACAATGAGCGATGCACATCTTCCATGTCTAGTGTCTCTTGCCAACCTTACTCCATTTACCACCATGTGTTTAGTTTAGATTACTTGCAGTGTGGAAACAGGCCCTTCGGCCCAACAAGTCCACACCAACCTTCCAAAGAGCAACCCACCCAGACCCATTCCCCTACACCTAACACTACGAGCAATTTAGCATGGCCAATTCACCTAACCTGCACATTTTTGGACTGTGAGAGGAATCTGGAGCACCCAGAGGAAACCCACGCAGACACAGGGAGAATGTGCAAACTCCACACAGAAATTGCCTGAAGCGGGAATTGAACCCGGGTCTCTGGCGCTGTGAGGCAGCAGTACTAACCGCTGTGAGGCAGCAGTGCTAACCACTGTGCCACCGTGTCGCCCGTCAGCCTGTGTTTCCTGGAGAATGTGGTGATTAAGATGTAACATGATTAAACTCTATATACATATAAGTGATGTAAATTTGGATTCTGAGCTGAGAACTGTGTAGTGGAGACATTAGTAGACTGTTTGAAAGAAAGATTGAATGGATACATTTATATGCTTGGCCTGAAATGATTGATTATATGAGTAAATATTTCAGAAATACTGAAAACTAAATTATTTAAAATTTAATCATGAGTGAAATAGTTCAAAACTCTTTGCTCCTGATATCACAATCTACAGACTACTCTTGAAATGGTAACTTTAATTTATGTTACTATGGAACTTTGCCTGCATAGAATATAAGTCTTTACTCAGTGAAGATGGTCCCAATTCAGTTTGGATCATTGTCATGCCTAGGGCACGAAGAGAGTTTTATTTCAACAAACAAAGCTGTACTTTTGTTTGTGTTGTACTGTACTGTATTTTTAACATAGACACTTGCTAAATTAAAACACTGCTATCAATCACAAAATGTTCAGTGACCACAAAATCACAGAAGACTTATGGTGTAGAAGGAGGCCATTCGGCCCATTGACCATTGTGCCAAATTGTTACCTTATGTGAATTTTCTGTCTGCTCCCCCCCCAATACCTTACTCATTGATTTTATTCAGCTAATTGTCCAAATCCCCTCGAATGCCTCAGTTGAACCTGCACCCATCACAAGTCCAGGCAGGGTATTCCATTACCCTAATTATTCACTGAGTTGAAAAGTTTTCTTTCTCCTACCTCGCTTGCTTATTTTGAAAATCCCTTAAAATATATACCCCTTCATTCTTGTTCCTTTTACAAGCAGGAATATTTATCCCTATCTCCTCTATTCAGTCTGCTCATGATTTTAAAGACCTGTATCACTATTCCTCTTTGCTGCATTATCTCGAAGGAGAACAGTCCCAACTTCAATTTATCCTCATAAGTAAGTTTTTCACACATGGAACCATCATCAGAAATATAACATAGACAAGGAAGAAACCATGCTCATTCGATGTAACGGCACTGTTCACCTCTATTGACAAAGCCCTAGCCAGAGAAACAATAGCCAACCTGCTAAACAGACATAACAGACAACAGGACGTTGAACCCATCAACAAAGACAGTATACTTAAACTACTGGACTTGTGCCTCACAACACACTTCACATTCAACAGATATACGAACAAATCAATGGAACACCCATGGGCTCACCGATCTCGGGACTCATAGTAGAAGCAGTAATGCAAAGGTTAGAACAAACAGTCTTACCACAAATTCAACCCAAACTCTGGGTCAGATACGTTGATGACACCTTTGTAATCATTAAAAACACAGAAATAGAG
>NC_057732.1:19950458-19975424 GCF_004010195.1 Chiloscyllium plagiosum | reverse complement strand
GAAATGCCACGACCAGCTATCCTTAGTAGCCACATACGCAGACGACAAGCAACATGAATTTGGCTGGGACAACACTACCATTATAGGGCAAGCGAAACAAAGAACAGCCAGGGAATTCCTAGAAGCATGGCACTCATCCACAAACTCCATCAACAAACACATCGACCTGGGCCCAATATACCGGCCACTACAGCGGACAGCTGAAACTGACAATCGGAAGCGGCAGGGACAGGCCACTATAAATGCCGGAGGAAACACCACAGAAGCGCTTCACAGGAGGCTCCCAAGCACTGAGGATGTCACCTAGACAGGGGACGAAACGTTTGCAACAAAAACTTCCAGCTCGGCGAACAGAACCACAGCAACGAGCACCCGAGCTACAAATCTTCTCACAAACTTTGAAAAACTCTGCTGCGTTCTCTCCAATGAGTTCACATCCTTCCTGTAATGTAGCATCCAGAACTGTACACTGGTCTAGAAATTACCAGAAACTTCTAATTGACAAACTTAACCTATAGCCTTTATAGAGTTTAACACCTAAAATTGCAGGAACACTAAGCATAATAAGTCTAAGAGGGCAGATACCTCCTGTCTACAAATCTGAACTAATAACAAAGTGAGAGTTATCAAATCTTGTTATGGCCCCACAGTTATTTGCTACAATACACAGTGGTTTTGACCAGAGACATTAAAGTTGTTTCATGCAGGAGCCCTGTCACATGACTTGAAACTTTACTGACTTGTTGATAACTTTAATGATATACTCCTGAACTCTTATCTCAGTCTGAACCATCAGAACACAGAACAACATGCAGTATACCAGGCTCAGCTAAACCTTCCCCTCCTCGCAACTTTGCTCAAAAACTGAATTCTGGAAGAATCCAGTACAGTATTTGCCTGAAAGTGAGCTAATTTGCATTTTACAAGAAACAGTTGTTACACTTTGAACTGCATACACCTCCATCTGAGCTCCCATGAAAAGGGAATTCTGCCAAATCAGCCAACTGCAATAACTTTCACTGGACATTGATTTACTGATTCACATGAATTAATGCCCATTGTTTGGTGTTATTCCTCTTTTTTTTTTCCTTATACGTATTTCAATTAAACTGCTTGGACATGTTATGATATAGCTTCAGAGCAGGTTGGGACTTGAACCCAGATATTCTGACCCAAGAGTAGTGACACTGCCACTGTGGCAGAAGACAGTGAAGGACCATGATTGAGATATATAAAATTATGAGAGGCATGGATAGGATGGACAAGGAAAAACATTTTACCCTTGATAAAGGGATCATTAGCTTAAGGTAGGGACAGAAGGTTTAGAATAGAACCCCTATAGTGTAGAAGCAGGCCATTCAGCCCATCATGTCCACACCGAAAGATTGTGTCAACTAGGCCTGTTATTGTGTTTCAGTGGTAATGTCCCTACCTTTCAACAAGGAGGATTAGGTTCAAGTCCCACCTGCTACAAAAATGTGGCAGAAAATGTTTGAACAGGTTGATTTAAAAATATCTTGACTTGGTCTGTATTCACTTGAGTTTAGAAGAATGAGAAGGGATCTCATTGAAAAGGTAAACATTCTGAAAAGGCTGGACAGACTGGATGCAGGGATGATGTTCCCTGTCTAGGTGGTCCAGAACAAGAGATGACAGTCTCAGAATGTGCTGTGGACTATTTCAGACTGAAGAGGTAATCAGACTGGTGAGGCTGCAACCAAAGTATTGTGCGCAGTCCCAGTCACCCCATTACAGAAAGGATGTAAGAAAAGGATGGAGAGAGTGCAGAGAAGGTTCGCTAGAATGTTGCCAGGGCTGGAGAGTTGTAGCTACAAGGAGAGATGGAGAGGTTGGGGTTGTTTTCTTTGGAACAGAGAAGGCTGAGGGGTGAATGAGGTATACAAAATTAAGAGCGGACAGGAGGAACTGGTTTCCCTTGGCAGAGAGTTCAACAACTAAGGGTCAAAGATTCTAGCTAAGTGGCAGAAGGATTAGAGGGGACATAAGGAAAAACGTTTTTTGTGTCTGGAATTCACTGCATGAGTTGGTGGTGGAGGCAGAAACTCTTAAACTCTTTTTAAAAAAGTACCTGGATCTGCACCATAAGTGTTGTGAGCTGCAGGGCTATGACCAAAGTGCAAGAAGATGATGTTAGAAATTGATAGTGTCTTTGGGTTGACATGGACAAGACAGGCTGAACGGCCCCCTTTGTGCACTGTATAATTTCTATGGTTCGAGGAGAAGTCTCTTCACTTAGAGGGTGGTGAACCTTTAGGATTCACTGCTACAGAAGGCTGTGAAGGCAAAGTTACTGAATATATTTAAGGAATATAATTAATAGAAACTAAAGGTATCAGGGGGACATGGTGAAAGAGCAGAAGCATGGCATTTAGACACATGATCAGCCATGAAGATGCTAAATTGTAGAGTGACCATGATGGGCTGAATAGCCTATTTCTGTTCAAATTTTCTCTCTTTCAAAAACTGCCGGGCATTAAATATTAAACCAGACAGTTTGACCTTGTTTGATCATGGCATTGCCCTGAGAAATGAACCAGCAAATGTCTATCACCTGTTTTTTTGAGTTGAAATATTGCAGCGCATGTAAGTGCTGTAACTATAAAGAACAGGAACAAGTTTATAAAATGTGTAGCTTCCACGGCACATAAGTGTGCTCCACTGCGAGCATGACTAACCATCTAAATTAGTTGTCAGTGTAATATTTTGTACACTCCGATTTATCCAGCGAATTTTGTCAAATTACAGCATCACATCTAATGGACACTAAACTGCACATTTTGCAGACGTGTCCTAGTTGGGTATGGTCAGTATATGGTTTGTGCAGCCAGCCAAAGGGATATGCTGTTTGATAGGATTCGTCAGTCTTGAAGTGTATAGCCTAGATACCTGGCATGAACCTAGCACTAAAACATGTGCAATTTGCAGGACATTGTTTGGTTTGACAGCAATAATGTGTTAGTGGTGAGCACCACTCATGTTGCTACTGCATTCATGCAGCATTGTACAGCTAGTTTCACCTGTTACTCAAACTTTGAGATATGTACCCATCCAAAGTAATCTGAGATTGACTGGCCTCCATATATGCCGAAATAGATGGCGTTCTCATGGAATCCACACTAGTCCCAGTTGTCAAAACATTTTTCTTGGACTATATGAAAAATATATATTGGACATAATAACATCTAACCTTGCATATTTTCCAATATATAGAGGACAATTTTGCTACATTTGAATGCACAGCTAGATGTAAGACTTTCCTTGCATGTCTAATGGGTTCGATCCTGTGCTCAAATTTAAGTCTGAAACAGAATAGTCAACTAATTAGCCTATCAAAGTCAAATCTATCATCACTGGTCATTATACACACTTCAATCCCAGATGCTTTAGGATATAACTCTTTGACAAACTCATAATAGAGCCATGCCTTTGTTCACCATGCAGTAGCAACATTAGTGGTGTTTACCACCATCAGTTTGCTCCCTTCAAGCCAATAGGATATATTGCTGATGATGGAAATGAGTCATGTCGTATGAATGTCAGTATTTAGCTCCCTTTATTTACCAGACTTCAAAGAGCAGCCCACCCACACCCACTCCCATGTCTTATCCTTGTAACCCTGCATTTCCCATGGGTAATCCACCTAGCCTGCAAATTCCTGGACACTATGAGCAATTTAGTATGGCCATTCCACCTAACTTGCACATATTTGGACTGCGGGAGGAAACTGGAGCACCGGGAGGAAGCCCACGCAGACATGGCGAATGTGCAAACTCCATACAGACAGTCGGTTGGAATCAAATCTGGATCCCTGATGTGTGAGGCAGCAATGGTAACTATTGAGCCACCATGATGTTTAGAGAAGATGTGAGGAAAACTTTTCCATTCAAAGGGTGGTGGGGATCTGAAATGTTTTACGTATAAGGACAGTAAAGTTAGAAGCTATTATAACATTTAAGAAGTATTTAGCCTTGCACTTGTGATGCCAAGGCATACAAGGTTATGGGTTAACTACTGGAAAATGGAATTAGAATAATTAGGTGGTTGTTTTTGACACGATAGGCCAAAGAGCCATTTTTTGTGTTGTGGATTTCTATGATCCTATCACCTATCTATTGCCCAGGTTAGATAAAGATTATGGAATCTTGTACATGTAGAATATTATTGTCAAAATTTATTTGAAGATTGAATGAGAGGAAGTTACTGTATCATTTATGCTATATGTTGAACCAGCAATGCCAGTGTATTAAAATTGAGAAATGTTATTGTAAGACTAAGTAATGCAGGGAATGAAAATGTCAGAATCATGGTTCTTAAGGGATGAATTGAATTATTCCATTAGCTGATCTATATTGTCAGGAGCAGCATCAGGCATACCTGGCAATGAGGTATCAGCCTGGTGAAACTATAGCACAGGACTACTTACATGTTGAAGAGTGGAGCAGCATGCAATAGTTAGGGTGAAATGGTCCCACAACCAGCAGATCATATCTAACTCTGCAGTCTTGTCAGATCCAGTCATGAATGGTGGTGAACAATTAACCAAATAACAGCAGGTGAAGGCTCACAAAATCCCCATCCTCAGTCCAGTATATCAGTGAAAAAGGTAAAGCTGAACACTTGCACCCATCTTCAGCCAGAAGTGTAGAGTGGATGATCGATTACAGTCTCCCTGCTGAAGGCCAAATATCTCAGATGCCAGTCTTCAACTGATTCAGTTTACTGTACAAGCGATCAAGGAATGGCTGAACACACTGGATACTCTGAAGGCTGTGGACACTGACAACATTCCAGCAATATTGCTGGCGACTTGGGTTCCAGAAGTAGTTGTGTAACTCATCATGTTGTTCTAGGACAGTTGCAAAAATAATGTCTACCCAACAATTTGGAAAATTGCCCAAGTCTGTCATAAAGTCATAGAGATATACAGCACGGAAACAGACCAGTCAGTCCAACTCAATCATGCTGACCAGATATCCTAAATAAATCTAGCCTCACTTGCTTGCATTTGGCCTATATCCCTCTAAACCATTCCTATTCATATACCCATACAGATGACTTTTAAATATTGTGATTGTGCCAGCATCCACCACTTCCTCTGACAGCTCATTCTATACATGAACCACTCTACGTGTGAAAAAGTTGCCACTCCAAGGTCCTTTTAAATCTTTCCCCTCTCATCCTAAACCTTTGCCTTCTAGTTTTAGACTCCCCTACCCCGGGGAAAAGTCCTTGTCTATTTAGCCTATCCATACCCCTCATGATTTTATAAACCTCTATAAAGTCACCCTCAGCCTCTGACAACCTGGGGAAAATAGCCCCAGCCTATTCAGCCTCTCCCTATAGCTCAAACCCTCTAACCCTGGCAATGTCCTTCCTGTAGTGGGACACCAGAATTCCTTTGCATAAAAAACACAGCAAATCCAGTATGGCACTTGCAACTCTCAGTCTACTCTAGGTCACCACCAAAATGATAAAAGCGATCGTTGCTGTTGCTATCGAGCAGTAATCACAAAGAGTATCTTGCTCAATTATGCTCATTTTGGGTTCTACTAGGGCCACTTTGCTCCTGATCTCATTATAGCCTTGGACAGAAGAGCTGAACTGCAGAGGTATTGTAACAGTGATTATCCGTAACATCAAATCAGCAATTAACTGAGTGTGGCTTTGAGAAGCCCGAGCAAAACTGGAGTCGATGGAATCAGGACTAAACTCTCGTAAAGAAAGACGATGTGGTTGGTGGAGGTCAATCGTCTCTGTCAGTATATCATCGCATGAATTCCTCAGGATATAATCATTCCTCCGTATGCGCAAGGGTCCTGTTTCTGACAACTCCTTCGAATGGTGAAATCCACGAGTGCAGAACCTATTAAAAATACAGGTTAAAAATAAGTTAGAAATTGCGCATGTGTGAGTCTCCTCCGGAAGGTGAATTTTGTTGCTGCTTACTTTTTGGCACAGATAAGTCAATTTGCGAGTTGTGAACTTACAGATACAGAGGATTTACTGTATATATTTTTAAATCAACCTGTTCAGAGATATTATTACACACCTCTTGAGCAGGTGGGACTTAAACTCTAGTCTCCTGGCCCAGTGATAGACATGTTTCTCAGGATAATGGCCTTAGGCCACCCAACCATCACTGGCTACTTCACCAATGAGTTTCCCTACATCATAGGTTCAGAACAGGGATGTTCACTAATGAGTGCACAATGGTTAATATCACTCACAACTCCTTAGATATTGAAACAGTCTGACAAGATCAGGACAAATTCCATGCTTGCTAATAAGTACCAAGTAACAAATGTCCCACTCAAATACTAGGCAAAGACTATCTCCAAATAAACATCAACTAACCATGGTCCATTGATAGTCAATAGCATTACCTTTGCTGAATCCCAAACTATCAACATCCTGAGGGTTGCTGTTGACCAGAAACAGGATTGGACTGGCCATATTGTTGAGACCAGTACTCTTTTATTGTTTTCATTTGTGATTTGAAACTGGGATGAATTTGGGAATTGAATTTTGTATAGCAGTTTGTTCTTAAAAAAGAGAGAACAAAAGACAGATTTTTGTTGTTGCAAACTGTCATGGAAAGATATTGCAGGTTAATTACTCCTCTAATGATACTGGAGATATTTCAGTACCAAGATGGTTCTATGCCAAGGGCCTAGCAGCTGCGTGGATGTTGAATTGAGATCAAGAGTGGATTTGTGCTGGCCAGCCAACCTCAAAGAATGTTGAATAGAAGAAAAAGAAAAATACCAGAGTGAACTAACTCAGCCACTGTTTTGGGCAGGGGGCAGTTTTGTATTCAAAACTTTCAGACTTTTAGGTTTTGCTGTCTCCACTTATTGACTTGTTGAAAGTTCTGTGAAAAGAATCCCAATCTTTAAGAAATAAGTAAAAGCCTCCAGAAGTCTGTATAAGTTGTTTGCATTGTTTCAATGACTTTGGAATTCAAGCAAAATATACAGTTCTACATGCCTGTAATACAGAGGAACCTCAATTATCCGAAAGAGATGGGCGGGCACTATTTCGTTCGGAAAATTGATTATTCGGTTAATAAATTAAATGCCTTTCCTATGGGGCTCAGAGTTTTTAAAGTCTGCTCCCTGTTCAGGAGACTAGCAGCAGCAGCACAGCGCGCGAGCCTCCACGTCCAACACCGCCCACCGCCCTCCCACACCCCCAACCCCATCTAGCACTGCCCCCGCCTGCCCCTCCATCCCCATCCAACACTGCCTCATTCAAGAATTTCATGAATACTTGGTATTTATTCATTAATTTATCCCTTAAATCTATCATCTGTTAATGTGAGAATGTGAGTTTATGACCAAAGATATTAATGAGATGGTCTGCTAGTTTATCTGTGTTCTGCTAAAGCTACACCCTTATTAATAAATTGTTAATTTTTATTTAATTTATAAAGTTGGTGTTCTACATCTGTTATTTGTAAAGTATGGTTAGGAACAATTGAACAGTTTTGAGGGTCTTTGAATGTTCTAATGTCACTGTGTTGCGGGTTCTTCATTGTGCGGCTGATTTGGTTTAATATGTTATCCCTGTGTCGTAACAACATCAGTAATTTGGCCGCAAGAGCAGGTCAGAGGCTGGGAATTCTGCAGTGAGGAGTGTCGTCCTTGTCTTCCCTTGTCTGTGCACCCACTACAAGCACAAGTCAGAGTTTGATGGAATACTCGCTGTCCTCCTGAATGTTTGACATTCAAGAGGATTGGCAGCACCTAGGGGAATGCAGGTTATGTGATTGGCATTTTCATTGACCATTTTCAACATTCACTTCCTTAAATGCACTCAAACAGTGGCAGCACTGTGTACCATCTGCAAGATGTACTGCAGTAATTCACAAAGATTCCTTTGAAAGCACTTTCTAAGCCCACAACCTCAACCATGTGGATGGACAAGGTCAGCAGATGCAGTGGAATATCACCAGCTGAAATTTCCCTTCAAGCCGCACACCATCCTGACTTGGAATTGTATTACTGTTCCTTCAGTGCTGCTGAATCTCACTCCTGAGCCTGGAGCTTGCTTCTCTACAGCACTGTAGGTGTTCCAATGACTGTAGAAGTCCAAGGTTGCAGCTCGCTGCCAACTTCTCTAGAGGAACACCAACTAGCCACGAAACGGCATGACCAGCTATCCTTAGTAGCCACACACTCCGAAGACAAGCAACATGAGTTCGACTGGGACAACACTACTATAGGACAAGCCAAACAGAGAACAGCCAGGGAATTCCTAGAGGCATGGCACTCATCCACAGATCACGGGAGGCTCCCAAGCACTGAGGATGTCACCTAGACAGGGGACGAAACGTCTGCAACACAAATTCCCAGCTTGACGAATAGAACCACAACAACGAGCACCCGAGCTACAAATCTTCTCCCAAACTTTGAATCTCTAGAGGAATTAATGATGGGTAGTAGCAATATCATATTCAATTTTTAAATGAAAATGAGTTGATTGCAGCAGTTTTTTTTCACACTGGTGAAATAACTAGGCAACTTTGCACTATATTAATTTGTGATAGATGTTTACAGAGGCAAAGTATTGATAGTTGCTTTATTTAATGAGATTCACTGAAGCTTTTTGTTTTACAGATTATCTTTCACAAGGAGTTGACCTATCAGGGATTGAAGTTATCGAAAATGATCTTCTTTTTATTGCAAGAGCTCGACTTGAGGTAGAAAATCAGGCCAAACGATTGCTTGAACAGGGAATGGAGACACAGGTAAATGCCAGTATCTTGAGTTGAATTATGATGGTTGCATAAGACCATAGGTTATAAGAGCAGACTTAGGCTAATTAGCCCATTGAGTCTGCTCCACCATTCGATCATCACGGATATATTTCTCAATTCCATTCTCCTGCCCATCTCATCATAACCCTTTGTCCCTTTACTATTCAAGAACCTATCTATCTGTGTCTTAAATACACTCGCTTTCTTGGCCTCTACAACTTTCTATGGCAATGAGTTCCACAGATTTACTGCCCTCTGGCTGAAGAAATTCCTTGGTCGAGAGTGTGGTGCTGGATAAGCACAGCAGGTAAGGCAGCATCCGAGGAATAGGACAGTCAACGTTTCGGCTGATGAAGGGCTTATGCCTGAAGAGTCGATTCTCCTACTCCTCGGCTGCTGCCTGACCTGCTGTGCTTTTCCAGCACCACACTCTCGACTCTGATCTCCAGCATCTACAGTCGTCATTTTCCCCTCCAGAAGAAATTCCTCCTCATCTCAGTTTGAAATAATTGTCCCTTCACCCTGAGGCTGTTCCCTCCAGGTCCTAGCCTCTCCTACTAGTGGAAACATCTCCACATCCCCATATCCACTGTGTCCAGGCTTCTCATAAATTTGAAGTTTCAGTGGGCCCTCAAGCTTTTCAACTACAGACACACAACTTGAGTACAGACACACAATTCTCGACAACTCCTCATATGATAAGCCATTCATCCACAGGATTATTCTTGTAAATCTCCTCTGAAACCTCTCCAATGCTAGAATATTCTTCTTTAGATACAGAACCAAAACCTGCTCACAATATTCCAAACATTGTCTGACATTTAGCAATGCCTCACAGCACCAGGGACCTGGGTTTGATTCTAGCCTTGGGTGATTGTTTCTGTTGAGTTTGCACATTTTCCCTGTGTCTGCCTGGGTTTTCTCCGGGTGCTCTGATTTTATCCCATAGTTCAAAGAGGTGCAGGTTGGGTAGATTGGCCAGGCTAAATTATCCTGTAGTGTCCAGGGGTATGCAGGTTTGATGGGTTAGCCATCGAAAAAGAAAAGCACTATTTAGGGTTATAGAGATGAGGTGGAGGTGTGTGTGTGGGTGGAATGTTCTTCAGAGGGTTGATGCAGATTTGATGGGCTGAATGGCTTCTTTCTGCACTTTAGGGATTCTGATTCAGTACATCCCTACTCTTGTATTCTAGCCCTCTTGAAATGAATGTTAACATTATGTTTGCCTTCCTAACCGCCAATTGAACCTGCATTTAAACTTTAAAAGAATATTGTACCGGGACTCCCAAGGTCTTTGTGCTTCAGATTTCTGCAGCTCTTATCCTGGTGTCATCAGCAAATTAAGCAACAATGCCTTATCCAGATTGTTAATGTAAAACGTGAATAGTTGTGGTCCCAACACTGATCCAACACCTTGCGGACCTCCACTACTTGCTGGTTGACGTCCTGAAAAAGACCTCTTTATCCTTACTCTCTACCTTGTGCCCAGCAGGCAGTCCTTGATCCATGCCACTATCTTACCTCCAATATGATTGGTTCTTGTCTTATTTAACAGCCTCTTGTGCTGCATCTTGTCAAAGGCATCTCAGTTATTGAAGACAATTTGAACAACACCAGTGTCCATTAAATAAAGCGCAAAAGGATAGACAGCAAACCTTGTTTAACCAGAACTCTCAATAAACCAGCAAACAGATACCTCAAATACCAGATCTCTGCGATGTCCAAGTAGTCAGTTGAGGGTGCGAGTGAAAAGACTCTCTGCCAGTAAATTTTATTTAAGGCAAAGTTGCATTATTATTGATTTATGCGGTATATAAAGTATAATAGTGATGTGTATATGTCCTGCATTGTTTCTGTTACTTAATGTGTGTCTTTGCATTGACTATGTGGACTTCTTTGCCAACTGGAATATTTAGTCAGCTGGTACACTCCTGGTCCCATAGGTACCAGTTAATAAAATGCTTGCTGTATATAACTTGTGTGTATTGCACATTTAAACCTCTGTCATAATTTCCTTTTCCTAATTTTAGTATTAGTTAATGCTTTTCTTGAATGGTCTTTGGCTTGTTAACTTGGGTTACTTTATTGCAAAGTCTTAACATTAACCATCTGTCTTGGAAAGATATGGGAGCAGGATTAGACAATATGGTCATCAAACCCACTGTGCTATTAAAATGATTATGGTGGATCATGTCTCAACTTCAATGCCCAAACCCATATCCATCGCTTTCCTAAGAGATCAACAATCTATCTCAATTTTGAAAATAATGATGAAGCATCCACAACCCTCTAAGATTCCAAAGATTCACAACCTTTTAAATGAAGAAATTGGTCCTTATCTCAGTTCCAAATGATTGAATCCCTTTTCCAATATTTTAGGGTTCAGAGACAGGGGAAATGATCTCTGTGTTTACTCCTTCAGAATCCTAATGATTCAATTTGAACACTTCTGCTCCTCTAAACACCAGAGAGCTTAACCATACAGTATAGGAAAATCTCATTTCTGCAATCAAGCTAGTGAATCTTCATTGTACTGCAACCAATACAATTATCTATTTCCTTAGATATGAAGACTAACTCTCTCTACAGTACTCAAGATGCGATCTTACTAAAACCGTGTACAATTGCAGTAAGAATTCCTTATTCTTGTATCTCATCTCCTTGCAGTTAAGCATCTACATGCTAATTACCTCCCTTATTATTTGCTGTAACTGCATGCTAACGTCCGGTATTTCTTTTACAAGTGTACCCAAGTCTGAGTGTTCCCACTAACACATTTCACACATTTAAAAAAAAATTCTGCCTTTCTGTTTTTATACCAGCGTGAATAACCTGTTACTTTCCTAAATTAAACACCATCTGTCGCCTTGGTGCCTACTCATTTAAGCTGTCTGTATATCTTATTTCAGCCTTTCTGTGCCCTCATCATAGGTCACATTCATATGTAACTCATATCATCAGCAAGCTTGAATAAGTTACTTTCAGTGTCTGTCTAAGTAATAGAGATTGTAAATTGCTGAAGCCCTAGTACAAATCCAGAACTAGCTGTAAATCTGTAAATGGAAGGGGTGGGAAGTACTCTAAAAAATTACAGTCCTCCAGGGAAGTGCTACTGACCATTTTGTTAGAACTTTGGATTGACTCCTGATTGACTTCATCGAAGGGGTCTTTAAAACAAGACTAGTGAGCGAGTGGGTGTGCTACTTTTATTTTTCAAAATTCTCCAGATTCTGAGTTCCATTAGATTGGAAAATAATAAGTGTAACCTCTTTATTCAAAAGTGAGAGAGATGGCACGAAATTTCAGATATAATAGTTATAATAGGGAAGGTCTGAGCAGCTGTTATTAAATATATTATAGCAGGGCATTTAAAATAGTGTACAGAATTGCAAGCAGATAATCAACATGGATTTGTGAAAGGGAAATCATGTTTAGCCAATTTATTAAGTTCTTTAAGAAAGTCACATTTATCGTAGATTTAAGTGCAATGGTGAATGTACTTGTACTTAGACTTGCAGAAGGCATTTGACAAGATGCTCCACCAAAAGCTAAAAGATCCTGGTATAGGAGGTAACATGTTGGCATGGCTAGAAGACTGGCTTGTTAACAGGAAAACGAAGTAGGTGTAAGTAGGTCATTTCCTGAGTGGCAAGATGTAACAAATGATCTGGTATGGAGATCAATGCTTGAACTTCTACTTTTTACAATTCATGTAAATGATTTGAATGAAGGGACTGAAGGTATAGTTGCTAGGTTTGCTGATGGTACAAGGATAGGTAGGAAAATGAATCATGAAGAGGGCTTAAGGTTTGTGGTAGAAGGATATAGAAAGGTGTAATAAATTGTCAAATATCTGGAAAATGGAGTGCAACATGGGAAAGTGTGAAAAAAGAAAAATAAATGTGATTTCAAAAGGCTTATATGCAGATTAAGCAAATAAATAGGAAAGCTAATAGAATATTAATAGCTAATTAACATTCATCATAGCTAATTCATCATGAAACAAATTGCATGCAAAAATAAGGAGCTTTTACTTTGGTTTATAGGGCTTTGGTGAGAATACATTTGGAGTACTGTTTATAGTTTTCATAATCTTTTTTTAAGGAAGGATGTGAACATATTGAAAGAAGTTCAGAGATGTTTACATGTCTAATATCTGGAATGGGAGGATTGTCTTATGAGGAATATGTAGACAGGCTAGAGCTTCTGCTGGAGTTCAGAAGAGTAAGATTCAACTTGACTAAAACATACAATATCCTGAGGGGTCATGACGAAGTGCATGTGAAAAGGATCATGACTGTTGTGGGAGAATCTAGAACTAGAGATCACTTTTGAAATATAATGAGTCACCCATTCCAAACCAGGATAATTTTTTTTGATACATTGAGAGATTTTGGAACGCACATCCTCAAAATTAGTTGAAACAACACCCTTGAACGTTCTTAAGTCAGAGATAGACTGATCCTTTAAAATTTGAGTTATTGGGAATAGTTAGGATTGTGGAGCAATTGGATCAATCGTGATCTTATTGAATGGTTGAGTAGTCCCAATGAGCCAACTGGCTTATTTCACTTTCTAATGTATGTTTGCTGTGTAATTCAACTGGATGTAGAAGTTGACCTAGAATGTTGGCATCAACAGAACAATGAAATCTTTTATTACTGTTATGAAGATGTGGGTGCACTGCACTGTTAAGAGAGTTAAAAGTTAGCAGTGAAAGCACCAAATGTTCTCAGTAAGATACAGTGTAACATGTGCTCCAGCTGCTGGGGTAGCTGGTTGCCTGGAAATGACAAAACAGATTTTAATTGGGCCAATCAGTTTAAATTATACTCTGAAAAATACCAAACTCCAATCCAGTTTGAATTTAGTATATTGACAATCTTAAAAGCCAATGACACAATCCGATGCTTTGGGGTTATAAGACCGGGGAAAATTGGACAGTTGACAGGAGAACTGCCAAGCTACCAACATGTAAAAACTGCCTGAAAAATAGCTCTCTTAAAGGTATTTTTATTGATCAGTAACCTGTGAAGCAGAATCTCCAAGAAGAAAAGAAGACAGGAATACAGAGAAAACTGAAAGCTGCCTGGTTTTGAGATAAGAAGTTTTGTTTTGTAAATTTTAATTGGGAGTTTTATCGGACTAGTGTTGTGGAAGGGGAAGGTAAAAGATGGGTTAGAGGAAGAATTTGTAAATAGTTGTTATTTAATTACTCTTTGTTATACTTTAGGAAATAAAGTTGTTAATTTTTACTTTAAATAATTCTTGGCCTATTGAATTTTCACAGATTACTGCATGGGATAAATCTTTTCGGTGTTGCTGCTTTAAATTAAACAGGAGTGTTTACCCTGTGTTGTAACAATTACCTATAGTCATCCTAATGGGTTCAATAGTTTTCAGTACTGGTAGTTTTAAGGCTGACTCTTTCAAAGTGTTCAATCATTTGTAGTTAAAACTTGCTTAACAGCAAAGATTACAAAAGATACAGAGTACATTATACCTGATTTACAGTGAGATAATCAATCAGTGGTCTTCCCACTCTTTAAGAAAAAGAGAACACAAATTTAATAGCTTGAAATGGAGATTTAATCAAAGTTGTTACCATGTTTGAAAGGTTTTGATAATAAGGAAAATCTGTTTCACCCTAATTGGGAAATGCATGGAGGAGTCAACAATTTGAAAAAGTGAGGAAATAAGTTAGGAGACATTTCTTTGCTTATAGCATGGTCTGATATAGGAAATGGTTGAGGCGAAACAATTGTAATAAACATTTAAAATGGGAAAGTAAGAGGCTGTAGAAATGGGTTTGTTAAGACTTTGCAATAAAAAGATAGGTCTCCATTGAACTCACCATTGAAAATAAGCTTTTATTTTAATTACGAGGGCAAGCTTTCGCTTGAAAAGGCAGAAAGGTGTTAATTCATTGCTTATTTTACCAGCTTCATTAAGCACTGACATATGTATGGTAAATGTTATGTAAGGTTAAACAAAATTGTTCAGTCACATTTCTGTTCATAAAAGCATTACCTAGATCAATTAATCTTTTGTGATTTGAAGTTTTAGTTCATCAGCATATTTTTATTTGTAAAGAGAAGTAAGCTTTAATGAAGAATTGGACCCAAAATGCAAGTTTAGTTTCAACTCTTTTTCATTCTTGATATCAGCCTGAATATGCTGGATAGAAACAAGGTATGAAACCTGAATGTTGGAGAACACGTGTTACGTCAGAAGAATATTCAGCTGTGTTATTAACACAGGTTCTCTCTTTCATGACTGCTGAGTAGATTAGCAAAATCTAGGAGCAAGATTTTTATTTCCCATCCACTTGGCTCATTTATATGAATGTAAATGGAGATAATTTTGAAGGAATATTTATGCCAGTGAAGCAACTGAGTTGCCTTTAGAAATGGCATTATGTGGTAAACAGCCATTTAAAAAAATTATTGATTAATCACAGTTGACAATCTATTGTTTGCAGCATTTTCTATCATTACCAGTGTCCAAAATTCCAGACCTATTTGGAACCCCTTCTATGATGCAAAGAGAAACGTAGCATGGTGGAAATATTTAACAGTTCAAAGCATGTGTGGTGAGAGAATTAGAGTTAGCATTTCAGATCATCGGCTTTCAGTACTGGGAAAAGTGAAAGCTGCTATGTGTTTTCATTTGGGGTGGTGGGACATGGACAAAAGGAAAGGGTAGAAGACAGGAGGAATTGAATGATAGAATGACCCCTAAACTAACTCTATCAGGCTGAAAGAATCTGTTTCGCAAAGTGGTCACCCTTTCTGTGTTCAGTCTCATTATTGAAGAGATTACATTTTGAGCAACAAATTTAGTACATTAAATTGAAAGGAGTGTAATTAACTTGCTGATTCAAACCTTGAATGGTGAGAAGAGGTTAAAGAACAGATGTTACATTTTTAGCACTTGTGAAGAAAGATACTGTGGGAAAGAGATGGGTGTCAGGAGATACCATTTCATTAGAGGCAGTTGAGAGGTTCACTAGGATGATGCCTGGTATGGAGGGATTATTTTATGAACAGAGGCTGAGACTCCACTTACTGAAGTTTAGAAGAATTAGAGGCGATTTCATTGAAACGTAAGATTTTTGAGGTTTGACAAGGTAAATGCTGAGAGAATGTTTCCCCTCATGGGAGAGTTTAGGACCAAAGAGGGCATAATCTCAGAATAAAAAGGTGCCAATTTAAGACTGAGACGAGGAGGAATTTCCTCTCCCAGAGTGTTGAGAATCTTGGGAACTCCTTGCCATAGAGAGCTGTGGGGGCAGTCCTTATGTACACTTGAGGCTGAGATAGATGGATTCTTGATCAGTTGGGGAATCGAAGATTACAGGAAAGAGCAGGAAAGTGGACATGAGGAATGTTGAATCAGCTGTGATGAAACTAAATGGTGGAGCAGGCTTGGGGGGCCGAGCAGCCTACTCCTGTTCCTATTTCTGATGGTGTCTCCCCCAACCCCATACCATCTGCTTTATCTGCATTACTTTTCACCCACTGTCTCTATCTCTCCCCGCGTTGGTGTGAAATTAGTGATATTCCTAAACTGTTTCCTCAAGCCAAGGTCTGCCAACACCTTCCCACACTCCCTGTGCCACCAGTGTCTCATCCTTTCTACGCATATTTGTGGGATTTATTGCCCATCCTTAGTTGCACTTGAGAAGATGGTAGTGAGCTGTCTTCTTGAGCCACTGTGGTCCATATGTTGTTGCTTGATCGACAGTGCTGTTAGGGAGGGAATTTCAGGAATTTGACCTGACAGTGAAGGAACAGCAATATATTTCCAAATCAGGATTTGAGTGGCTTGGAGGGGAATTTGCAGGTGCCAGTGTTCCCCTGTACCTACTACCCTTATCCTTCTAGATGGAAGTTTTCTTGGATTTGGAAGATGCCGTTTGAGGAGCTTGGGTGAATTTCTACAGTGCATCTTGTAAACATATTGTAGATGGAACACGCTGCTGCTACTGAATGTCGGTGGTCAAGCAAGTGAATGCTTGTGAATGTGGTGCCAATCAAACAGGTTACTTTGTCCTGGATGGTGTCGATCTTCTAGACTGTTGGAGCTGCACCCATCCAGACCTTTGTTGCATTTGTGAATGAAGCTGAACATTGTGCAATTATTAGTGAACATCCCAATTACCAGTGAACATCATCAATTCTGACCCTTTTCTTTGCACAATTGTAGTATTTTTTCTGCAGTTTTAACTGGCCTATAGAAAAATCCCAAGGCTTTTTATACACATGTAAGGAGCAAGAGGGTAGCTAGGGAAAGGGTAAGTCCATTCAAGGACAAAATAATTTCGGCGTGGAACCGGAGGAAGTCCGTGAGCTCCTTAACGAATACCTTGCATCGATATTCACCAAGGAGAAGGGCATGGTGAGTCTTGAGAGTGGTATGTTCATATTGTTGAGTGTGTCGATATTAAGAAAAAAAAGATGTTGTATGTTTTGAAAAGCATTAAGGTAGACATGTCCCCAGGACATAGGATCTATCCCAGAATGTTGAGGGAGGCCAGTGAGGTAATTGTTGCGGCCTTATGTAAAATCTTTGTGTCCTCATAAGTCACAGGACAGGGCCCAGAGGACTGGGGAATAGACAACATTGTTCCTTTGTTTAAGGGATAATTTGGGAAATTAGTGAGACTTGCATCTGTGGTAAGGAAATTATTGGAGAAGGTTCCTTGGGACAGGATTTACTACATTTTGGAAAATATGGACTTATTAGTGATAGGCAGAATGGATTTGTGCAGGGGAGGTCTTGTCTCAATAAACTTAAAAGATTGAGGTTTTTGAGGATGGGCTGAAGGTGGCTGATGGGAGTAGGGCAGTGGATTTTGTCTGTCTGGACTCAGCCAGGCTCTTGACAAGGTCCCTCATGGCAAACTGATACAGAAGGTGAAGTCACGTGGAATCCATTGTGACATGATAAGATGGATACAAAACTGGCTTAGTCATGGGGAGTGTGGTTGAATAAAGAGGGGTTCAGGTACATAGTTCTTGAACGTGGCTTCACAGGTAGACAGGGTGGTAAAGAAGGCATTTGGTACTCTTGCCTTCAGACCATTGAGTATAGGAGGTTGAGAAGTCATGTTGCAGTTGTACAGGACATTGGTGAAGTCACTTTCGGAGGACTGTGTAGAGTTCTAGTTGTCCCGCAGTAGGAAGGATATTATTAAATTGGAGAGGATGCAGAAAAGATTTACAAGGATGTCACGGGACTGGAGGGTTTGAGTTATAAAGAAAGGCTGGATAAGCTGAGACTTTTTTCATTGGAGCATAGGAGGTTGAGGGGTGACCTTATAGAGGTTTATAAAATAATGAGGTGCCAGGATAAGGTAAAGAGCAAAGGGGAAAATAAGATTATGTTTAGTGATAGCACTGTGCTGGAGGTGCCAGAAATGGGAGAATATGATCCATTGGATACAGAGGCTGGTGGGATCGAAGGTGTGAAAAAAGGGGCATCCTGTTGTGGGACAGAGAGGAAGGAGTGAATGCAGAAGCATGGGTAATATGGAAGATGCAGTCAATTACAATGGGGAAATAATTGCTTGAACTAAAAGACACTTTGGAACAGTAAGGACAGGAACAGAGGAGAATGAAATGCAGTCCTTGTGGAATTTGGGGGTGAGGTGGTGTAGTTGAGGTGGTATTCTTCAATCATGTCAACTTTTAATGATTTTTGTCACCCTAGATTTTGCTGCTATGTGGTGATGTCATTTTAAGAAAAGCAAGTACGCTGCAGGTAGTGGAGCCAAGAATTCAAATTGACTTCAGAGCCATTCATGGAACACTGACTTCATTGCCCCCCTTGCCAGCAACAAGAGGTTCTTCCTTCATCTGCCATTGCTCACCAATGTAACACATATTAATCCTAAAAATATGATTTTAAATTATGGTGTGATGGACAATTATGCTGTCTAAGAAATACTGCCTATAATACTGCCAACATTTATTTTCATGGTCACTGTTCCAACCAGAACCATTTTTCAACCTTTACAATTTTAGATGACCTGACCTTTTTTCCATAGTTAATACTTTGTCACTCAGCAACCAGTTAACTTGTACCCCTTCATATCTATTGTTTACAACTCATAGATTGCTTAGTTTATTGGAGATCACAGACTCTGTAACCTGTGTTCCTGTCTATAGAAGTTAAAAATTCAGTCCCTTCGAGCCTGTCATACCACTTAACAAGATTATGGCTGATCTGACTATGGACTCAACTTCATTTTCCACCAACACTGATATATTATTACTCCCTCATTTGTCAGGAATCTATCTCTGCCTTTAAGAATGTAAAATGACCATGCCTCCCCTGTTTTCTGGGGATGAGAGTTCCAAATGTTGGCAACCCTCTGAGAGAAAACGTTTCTCCTCATCTCTGTCTTAAATGGGTGACTCTTTTTATTTTTAAACTGTGTCCTCTAGTTCTAATCTGTCCCATAAGGAGAAACATCTTTTTGGGATCCGTAGTTTCAACCTTTCTCTCTATTGTTGACTATCGTCTCCCATGTGTGAAAATCAGTGTTTTGGGCCATGTTGCCAATCTTGCCAGCATCTTTCAGTGGAACTAATGTGTGTCTTACTGGTCCTATTGGGCTTCTAGCTCCTGTTACCCCTCTGTACAAATTGGTTGAAGGTCCTTGGAATTGTGTCCGTCTTCCATGCTTGGAACATTGCCTCTGCTTGATGAGTGCCAAAGTACTTGTAAGCTTTCTGATTAGGCATGCAGTTTCGGAAACCCACCCAGTACACTTATTAGGACAGCAATGCGAAGGCAGCCAATTACGAGACCTTCTCTGAGAAGCACCACCATGTCAGACTTCAGAAACCCCTTTGGGCCTGAAGTTGACATCTTGCCACCAGCTGGGCGATTCAACTTTAAATCTGAAGAACTCAATGTGTTGGCATTGATGATTTGTTTTTTATATTCTGCACACTGGTACAATATTTTTTCTGCATGTTCTATTTTGCACTGTTTTTGCATTCTCTGGCTTCTAGAAAATGGTTTATGACCTATATAAAACTAAGAAAGAGGAACAGGAGTAGGGCATTCAACCCCTCTAGCCTGCTCCAATAGGATTGTCACTGAATCGACAGTTCTCATTCCTACTTTCCTGCCCTTTGCCCATAATCCTGATTCCCTTACTGGTCAAGTATCTTTCTGTATCAACTTTAAATATACAGAAAGAATCTGTCCCAACAGCTCTCTGTGGCAAGAAGTTACAAATACTCTCAACCTGCTGAGAGAAGAAATTTTTCCTCATCGCAGCCTGAAATTGGCGCCACTTCATTCTGACACTATGCAACCTGGTCCTAGATCTCTCATGAGGGGAAACATCTCCTCAGCATTTACCCTGTTAAGCCCCTTAAAAATCCTGTATGTCTGAATGAGATATCTCCAATGAGTTTAATCTTTGCTCATAAGACAGACCCTCTGTACTAGGATCATCTGAGTGAACCTTTTCTAGGTTAAACAATATATTTTTTTTAAATAAGGAACCAAAATTGCTCACAGTATTTCAGATGTAATCCCACCAGCACCTTGTACATTGCAGTAAGACGTCTCTACTCTTATACTCCAGCCCCCTTGAAATACATGCTGACATTCCATCAGCCTTCCTTGATTACCTGCTGCACCTGCTTTTCGTGCACAATACCCCAAGTCCCTTTTGTGTTGCAGCTTTTTGTAGTTTTTGTCCATTTAAATAACTTTTTTTTAGTTTTCCCTTCCAAAATGAACAACATCACATTTTCCCACATTACACTTTGCCAATGTTTTGTCCACTTACTTAATCTTTCAATATCTTTCTCTAAATGTTTCTATCCCTCACGCAATCTGCTTTTTTCATCTATTTTTGTAACATCTGCAAATTTGACTATGGTATATTCACTTCCTCGAAGCCATAAATATATGTTTTAACCAGTGACGGTCCCAGTACTGACCCCTACGGAGCTCCACTGGTCACAATTTGAGAATCTGAAAAAGAATCTCTTATCTCCACTTGCTGTTTCCTGCCCATTGGCAAATCCTCTATCCATGTCAATATATTCCCTATAACAGCTGTTATCTTATTACTTAACCTTTTTTGTCATTAGATACCGCGACATATGCCTTTACAATTCCAAATACAGCACAACCACTGTTTCCCCTCTGTCCACTCTGGTTGAGACTTCCTCAAAAAATTTCCAACAAATTAATCAGACACTACTTCCCTTTTATGTTTGATTAGGTGATGATTTTCCAAATGTTACACAATCACTTTTTTATCAATTGATTCTTATACTCTTCCAACAATGGATATTAAGCTAATGGGTCTATAGTTACCTGCTTTTTGCCTCATTCCCTTTTTCAATAGGGAATGTCACAGTGGCAGTTGTCCAATCCTCTGTTACTTCTCCTAAATATATGGATTTTTGGAAATTTACAGCCAATGCATCCACTATCTTTGTAGCTGCATCTTTTGAGATCCTAGGATGCAAACCATCCAGGCTAGGAGACCTATTTGCCTTTAATCCATTAGTTTATCTATGTCTCTAGTGATTGTGATGGTACTTAGTTCCTCCCCGTAAACAGTATTCTGTACATTTTAATCACATTCCCTCTCATCCTCCTAAACGCCATAGAGTACAGACCCAGAATCCTCAACTGCTACGTGTGTGACAAGGTCTTCATTCCTGAGATCATTCTTGAGAACATCCTTTGGACACCTTGCAAGGTCAGCACATCTTTCCTAGGATACAGGGCTCAAAAACTGCTCACAGTATTCCAAAAACAGTCTGCCCAGACCCTTGTACGGTCTCAGCATTACATTCTGCTCTTGTATTCCAGCTCTCCTCAAAATGAATGCTAACACATTGCATTTGCCTTCCTAACTTCCAGCAGAACTTGCATGTTAACTTTAAGTGAATCCTGGACTAGGAGTCCTAAGTCCCTTGTGCTTCAGATTTCTGTAGCATTTCTTCATTTAGAAAATAATCTACACTTCTACTCTTCCTACCAAAGTTCATAGCCTCACACTTCCCCACATTGAATTCCATTTACTACTTTTTGCCCACTCTCCTAACCTATCCAAGTCCTTCTACAGCCACCCTGCTGCTTCAACCCAACGTGTCCTTCCATCCATCTTTGTGTAATTTCTTTAGTATAATGAACTTGTTTTATTGTAAAAACCAAATCTGCAGCATTGTGCCTATGTTTCAGTAAAAGCCCACCACATTAAATAAATTAAGACATTTTGATCTATCAAGCCAGATTTAAGCCTGCAATCTGACCTCTCCAGTAGCAACATCAGCTGGGATCATATGTTTGATATACAGGAGACAACAAGAAGTGACAAAAGTAAAACATGTGATTAATATACATTTAAAAGTAAACAATTTGAGTAAAAATTCTAGATGCTTAAAACATGACCAAAGTTGTTTTTTGTGAGTGATTTGATTGCACTCTGATTAACAGAGCAGAGTAAGCATTATAATTATCTAAATATGTTGCTGTAACTCTTTGGCTGTTCTGGAAGATTAAATGTCACTTCATCAGAGGCTTTTAGATTTATTACTTAGCAGTGCAGTGTAGAAATGACCTTTACATCAAAAAGAAAAACCTTGTATTCATCATGAATTTGAACTAAACGTAGCCGCTAATAACTTCTAATTGGTATACAATTAGTTCAGATCTTGATAATGTTCCTTCATCTTGTCCTGTTTCCTATGAGAGAGGAAAGATCACACTGAGCAAGTGAATCAGCTGTATAAAAGGATTATGTTTATCCAGACTGTGAGCAAGATTTACTGTAATTGTAAAAGCCTTTTGGAAAACAATGACCATTTCTAATTTAATCAAAATAAAATCTTTTTGAGGACTTTGCAACCTCAGAGAACTGCATATGTACATATAGTTATTTTCACTCTTCAGATCAAAACTCTGTTTATGAGCAGTTGATAGTATGATCTAAAATGCAAGCATATGAAAGTGTTATTGCATGCTATAAAACATTTTATCAACAAAACTGAAGCTTGTTTCAGGAGAATTCTGGTTACCATTTTGGCCTTCTGGCTTAATAATTGAATGCAATGGAAAGTACTGACAACAAGCACACTTGGTATTTATATGATATTTTTGATGTAAGAAAACATTGCGCAGTGCTTCACTTGAGTCAAAGGAGAAAAGCAAGATTACAAGGGATCGGGAGGGAACTTTGAGCCTAGACAGGTGAAAGCAGGGCCACTAATGATAGTGGTTAAAATTGGGTATACTCAGAAAGACAGAATTAGACTAATGCATATTGTTATGAACTCTATAGACATTTAAAGAGAAATTTCAACATCAAATGATTAAGTGAAAAAACAATGCCACAAGCTTTTATGTTTTTAAGTAAAACAAACTTCACTGTGTGTAAGAAACAACAAGTAATGCAAATGTGAGGACTCAGATTTTCAAACCCAGTTCTATTTTTTAATTCCACCTGAGCTCCCTGATGAGATCTTGAAGGTTAAGTGACTTCTCCCCAGTCCACGTCAAAGTATGCCACAGCTCTCTGGAATAGATTTGATTTCTTCTTGGTATTTCAGATATTTTGAGGTATCATATTTCATGGGCTCCTTCTTCATTTGAACTAAGCAATCCTCCACTTTTTCTTCGAACAGCTCCGCTATGGAATTCTCAGCTTGAGCTTGTGGAGATGGTGAAAAACAGAGCTGGGGGAGTGTAGAAGGGAGACTGAGATAAAGAGGACTTTCTGGGTCCTGAACCCTGCTTATCACTGTCTTTCCCTCCCCACACCACCCCCAAATCCGGCTTCTGGGTTCTCATCCCTTCTCACTCTTGGGATTGCCACCATCTTGGATTCCTTCCTCACTCCTATCTCATGTCCACTATCCCCCAACACTGAACCCCTGTTCAAAATCATGTGCATGTCCTAGCACACGTGCATTTGTTAAAATGTAAAGTCTACGTGTAACAGTGCCCCAATCGGAACCCAATACTCCCACACACATCTTTGAACCTCTCTAATCTTGTATACTTTATGTGAATTTATACATGGATCAGGTAGCAGTTGTGAGATTATTACCTTTGTGCTTCTGCTTTTAGCCCCAAGCTCCTCATAGTCCCTAAACAGAAACCTCTTTCCAGTTCCTACCACATACTTACGGGATCACAACAATTGAATCCTTCCCCTCCCACTCCACGTCCAACCCCAGACCAAAAAGGTTGTCCTGAACTTTGGTATCAGGTGGGCAACACAACTTTCAGGGCATTCTGGCTTTCTGCAGAGAACAATATGTATTCCCTTAACAATGCTGTTCTCTATCACTACTACTCTTCTCCTCTTTTCACCCACTTCTTGAATGGTGCTGTGCACCATGATGCTTTGGTCAGTTTGCTCGTCCTCCCTGCAGTCTGTACCGTTGTCTACTCTAGGAACAAAACCTGGTACTTCATGAACAAAGGTACTGGCTGAGGCTCTTCCAGTGCTAAATTCTTGATTCAAATATCTGGCTCATTTGCAGTCACACCCCCTTGTCCCTGACCACAGACCAAATTTGACGTTGGCAATCTAAGCCATGTGACTGTCTTCTGAAACAGTATCTTATTAACTTTCTTCCTCTATGGTGTCATACTTCGCAGCTCGGGTTCTACTCTGCGCTGAAGTTCCTTGAGCAACCAAAACATGCTCCAGATTTCATCAGCATCCACCTTCTTCCACATACAACAATACATCACCTCTCTAGCCATTTCTATTCTACTTAATTAATTTGGATGTGAAATATTTTAAAAATTAAATTCCTAACTGGACTGTTCAGTTGTAATACTGTCTCCAGGATTTATTGCGATGTTTTTAATTCGCTACTCAGGGCAGATCATGTGTCACAGAAGAGCACTTCAAAGGAATATAGGCAAGTACTGAAGATAGGAAATTTTTAATACAAATAAATTGAAGAAAGAGATAGGCAGACTCTATGTTTGAAGTTCTAATTTTTAGTGCTCCAGGATGGAAGAAATCCAGATCAGTTGGATAGCTCTGTGATATTAAAACAAAATTAGGAAGAAATTCTAGAAATTGCAAAGAAACTAAGTTGGAGATGAGGCTCAGAAGAAATAGCTCCATAGAGCTGAGAAATTTAGGGTGGAGGTTTGCTTGCTGAGCTGTAGGTTTGATATCT
>NC_057732.1:19925323-19949958 GCF_004010195.1 Chiloscyllium plagiosum | reverse complement strand
CCAACTCCTGTACTCAATACTCTGACCAATCGAGGAAAGCATACCAAGTCATTGAGGCTTTTAAAGTTGGAATGACTGTTGAGACGGGTTTCAAGGTCAAATAAACAGAAGTACAGAACATAATTCTTTGAAAAGCTTAATAAAATTTGATGACCCATCATTTCATTAACCTCTAAGGAATCTGCGTGATCTGTCTTGAGTACGTTTGCAGTTTGATATGCAATATAAGATGTTTGATTACAGTGTTTGTCACATGTTAATTCTGAGTGTTTAAGTACGTTTTATGTATACTGTAGAATCTAAACTTGTAGAGTATTGTTTGCTCAAATTTGTGGAGGGTTGTGGCTTTATTCTCTTCGTAACTCTTCTAAATGCCTCCTTTTGTCTGCTTTAAAAATAAAGATTTCTGGTCCCTTACCAAATTATAATATAATTTGGCGATCTTCCCCAGGATTGTAGCATAACTTTGACAGCCTGGTCTAGTATCATAACACAATTTCACTCTTGGACAAACCCCCAGAAGTTAGTAACATAAAGGATCATCAAAAATTATTAATCTTCAGAAGGGATTGCGATTCTTCACTTTTTTTGGATGACCTTAATTACTGTTCCTGTTTTTGTTTTGGTATCGTCCAATCTTGGGTTCCTCTTGACTCAGATAACTACACGCCGTTAATTATTGCCAGCATCCTCCAGTTTTTACCAAGAGTTTGCTTCACTGTCAATCTTTCTCTGCTTTCCTTGAGCTTCAATCTTGTTCAGTTGTATGAAGTAAATGCTGTTTGTAGCTTGTTATTCCCCATTCTCTAGGCTGCCTACACGATTCTTCTAATTAGTTTGTGACCTCCCCAAATCAAGTGTACATTTGCACACTTTTTCAACTCCATAGTTCTACTACTTCTGAATCCTGACTTTTAACGATGAACTACTTACTGATTTCTAAACTTTTTCCTGAGTTGTTCTAGCAGCACAGTGCCATGCATCTGCTGTTGACTCCATCCCTGTAGGAAACTAAAAATTGTCACTCCTAGCACGAAGTCTACTCAGCCTCTTTCTTCAAGTATTCATCTGACAATTCTCTGCTTGTATCTATATTCTTTTGACTTGTTCTTCTATCACCCTTAAGCTGTCCTGCAGAAGTTGGCAGTGACGTAGTGGTAAATGTCACTGAACTAGCAATCCAAGACGTCAAGCTAATGCTTTGGAGACGTATTTTTGAATCCAGAAATGAAAAATTGAGAAATCTGGCTTAGAGCAATTATGGAACTCCTAAAAATATGACTAAAACATCAATGGTTTAATTTGTCAAAAATCAGCTAAGTGTCAACTTTGGTAAGTTTCATTATCTTCCCAAAGTCACCTCATTACCTATACACCAAGCTCCAATGGTACCACATTCATCATATCCTCCTACTTGCTACAGGTAGAATTAAAAGCTATGGGAACCTGGAAGGTGCTTGCTACTTTTGTCAACTATGGTGAATCTTTCCATGGTGCAATGCACTGCTTGAATATCACAGTCATTAGTGATATTTATTCCTGATATTGCTTCAGGTGGGTAAGAGTACTTGGGGACAGGATTTGGATTCCAAATGTTTGGTTAATGACTAGAATTCAAATACAGGATTTAATGCAAATGATTGTTATTAAAAAAACATCTGGTTCACTGATGTCCTTTAGGAAAGATCTGTCAATGTTACCTGGTCTGGCCTAGATGTGACCCAAAATTTTGGAAATGCAACTGATTCTTAGCCACTCCCTGGCGAATTTAGAATGGGCCAGAAATGTGTTGCCAGCAACATCCACCCCATGAATGAATTTAAAAAAACCCTCACCTCTATCACAAGTCAGAATGTTACAATCTAATTACTCAGAGCACTCTTTGTTAAATGTTTAGAGTGTTAAATTTTACAGAGATGACTGTCTTCCCTGAAATAATTGGCCACAATAGGGAAATGAATTTAATAATGAGGTAGACCTGGGATGTCAGCTTATATGTGAAAACTAAGTCTGCATTTCACATGATATCACTGAGGAACAACATGTAGATAAGAAATGACAGGACCAAATGTAGACCCTTGGGATATACCAGAGTTAATAGTGTAGGAGGGAAAGAGGAACCATTGCAAGTAATATTCAGGCTATGATGTAATAGATGAAAATGGAACCAGGCCTTTGGTGAAGGATGGTGTCATCTAAGGAAAGCAAGTTGAGAAGTATAAGGAAGGATAATTTACCTTTAGCTTGTTCCAAAGCAATAGAATTGCAAGTTTGTCTGTTCTTATGCTTTATTAATTTCCTTTAAACCAAGATAGATGATTAGGTTTCAGTTCAGAAGAAGTGTCATGTTGGACTCAAAACATTAATTCTCTTTCTCTTGTACTGCCACAGTACTTGTAGTTAGATTAATAGTCTTCCTGACTCTTAGTAGCTAGGTTCACATATAATCACATGCAGTTTGGATATGATAGTAAAGAATAAAATGATATTAACAGTGACATTGCACCCCACTGCTTTTAGGGGAAAAGAAAGCAAATTTGGCAAAGAAACAAACATACAAAATAATACTATTGGTGAATAGAAACCACACTGTTACGAACTTGCAAGTTGCTAATAAACGCATCTTAAGACTGGTGAGTCTTTCTAGCTCGGTCTTTGTTTGTAGCAGCAGTAGTTGATTAATATCATATCTATGTGATGTATAATTTAACTTAATTTAACTGCCAAGACCATGTTGATCCTCAGACAATCACAATACATGTTCCTGTAGTGTACAGACAACAGATGTTGAGTAATTCCAGTGATCAACATGTCTCCATCTCCTGCCATATCTCATTTGTCTTCAGTGCCAGATGCAGCATGTCTTTAATTGGTAACATGGTTGAGAACTCTGTCACTGTTTACTTAAATGTTATATTCGGATCTTTTGATGCTCAGTATTATTACTTAGAGTAGCAATTAACAAATTTGGTCACTTAGTACTTGTGAAATGTGAGTGTCAGAAACTTGTTTATGTAAGGCAATGAACATGTTATAACAATCATTTTGAATTATTTGGAACAATCCCATTTTTAACAGTTTGAATTTTCATTATAACTTGTTAAAGTGAATGGATTGAAAAATTTGAATATTTACAGACCAGTATTGCTACTGGTTGCAGGATGAATAATATGAGTAAAAGACCAAGGGCTTAATTTTATCAGAAATCAGCTGAGTGTCAACTTTGGTGAGTTTCATTATCTTCCCAAAGTCACCTCATTACCTTTACATCAAGTTCCTATGGTACCACGCTCATCATATCCTCCTACTTACTACAGGTAGAATTAAAAGCTATGGGAACCTGGAAGGTGCTTGCTACTCTTGTCAATTACGGTGAATATTTTCATGCTGCAATACACTGCTTGTATATCATAGCCATTAATGATTTTATTCCTGATGCTGTATGACATGGGTAAGAGTATTTTGGGGCAAGATTTGGATTCATATACTTGGTTAATACTTAAGATTCAAATACAGGATTTAATGCTCATTAGGCACCTTTAGCCCAAGCTGTAGTGAGCTCCCTCCCTCACAGAAGTAAACACTCCGTCTTGCTCCAATCTCCCCAGCTTTCCTCCCACAGCACTCATTTCTAATATGATAACTCCCCTTTGTCTTTTAGTGGACAGACCCCCAATGACAGACCAGACCCCTGACTGATCTCTGTGCATCACCTTGACTGACTTCCCAGACTGGTTGTTCGGGAACCATTGGACTGACACTGACCCAAAACCTGGACTGCAGATTATTGACCACCTGCATGAAGTGACTGACTGACTGACTGTGTTCAAACCCCTGGATTTCTAATATACGCTATGTGACTTATTGTGCAATTACCTCAACTGAAGGGTATCTCTTTTGATGGAAGAGTTTGAGACATAGCTATTCAGTTGATGCACATACATTGTGTTTGCAGCATACACTGCAAACTGGTCCAGTTGAGATTGAGTTCATACGTGTCCATCCCCTTGACTGATCATTGCTGACAAATATGACAAGCTTCCTGTCTTTGTGTCTGTGCTAAATGACAAGGCAAGATAAAAGTACTGTGAGCCTGTAAACCTTTGCAAAAAGACAAGGCAGGGATGCTGCAAGGATCTAAGCAGGTGCCAAGAGAGCTAACAAGGATTCCTGAAATGTGGCTTGGTCCAGTCCATGAGATAAGAGTCTTTCCCTGTGTACAAAGTGTTGCAGAGGCATTGCAATAGAAGGCGCCAGTATGGGTCCAAAGTGCAGCATTAAAGCAAGCCACCAACTTGCAAATGGAGTTGAAAATATACCATGAGGATGTGATGACAACTTCTATAGATAGGGGTGTGCCTTGAGAGGTTGATGACTGGTATCCATGATAAGAGTGCTGGAGAAGCAAGCAGTGAGCTGGACTTGCCAGGTAACTGCTCTGATTGATGGCAGGAATTGTTGCCTTCTAGTTTCTATCTAGTGAATGGGGAATATGAAATTGCAAGGAGACAACGTGATCTAATAATAATGTATTATTGCAAGTTAATATATGTAAATTGGTGGCTGGCTGTTTATTAATGAGCGTATCATCTCAATGTTTAAAACTTGTTTGGAAAATGGTACATTTTGCTGTGGCATCAAGAATCTTCTCAATGCTGGTTTCATGCAATTCTTCTCAACTTTCTCACCAATGCCCACCTCATTTATTGTCTAGGAAAATTCTAACCCATGATTCAGAAAACCAAACTGTGTATGTTAAACACTTAAAAACTCACATGGTGAGTTCCAGGAAATAGTTTGAACGGACCTTTTCACTTTTTTGGAAGATTAATAAAGTTTTCTGTGATAGCTTAGGTTAATGGTTAATTGATTCTAATTACCTGTGTATTATTGCAAGAATGATGCCTTGTTGGGATTGCCATTTCTAAGATGTAAAACCAGGGCATATTATGTCTGTTGAAGTCAATATCAGTGATTGTATAGCACTACTCACAAATGCATATGTTTTAGACACTAAAACTTTTAAACTTTTTTCATAAGTTAATTTTTAATAATTGCATCTTTACATTTTTTCTACTCCTTTTAAAGCTAAGTGTGAGATACTGCCTCTGTTTCTGCATCATTGTATAATCTAACTCCATATCTAATTTAAGATTTACAGTATAATGATCATTTATTCCCAAGATGCTTCTCAACTGTGATATTCTCCATCTGACCCATTTCATTACCTTGGACAATGAATCCTCCTTGGGAAAGAAAGAACTGACCAATAAAATTTTCTTAAATATTCTTTAAGAAATCCTCATCACCTCTGCCCTTAACACAATCATTTCCTACTCTGTTTTGAGGCAGTTGAAGTTGCTCATTGATTAATTAAAATATAAATTACGTAGATTTATTTCTGAATGTAGTATATTGATTAATTTGAGACATCGTGACAAGTGGTAGGTTTGGCTTGTTGGAAGGAAATCATGATTTTGAAGTAATGGTCCCAAAGTTTTCCGTCACCTAATGTTTTTCTTTGCCTTATGTCTGGTTCTGTTGTAAAGAAATTGGTATAGATTAATAAGTCAACAAGTGTAGTACTTTATTATGTGACTATCAAGTTAGTAGATAGTAAACTGGATCAATCTTAATTTCGTTTAATCTTGCAAATGCTATTTCAAATGAATTATTCTTGCCTTGAGTTCTTTAAACTTTGAAATTTGCATGATTTTACATTACATGTGTCATGGAAACAGGATAAATAGGAGCAGGAAAAGACCTTAAACCCTTTGATCCTGCTTCTCCATTCAGTGTGATCATTGTCGATCTTCGGCCTCAACAATATCAATATCTGAGCTTGCCTGAAATGTAAGGCCTGAGAAAGTTCCTTGGAGTATTGTGATTATGTTCATATTTTGGTTGATGGTTGAATAGGAAAGTTACTGGATTACCGACAGATGTTTGAGTGCTCCTTACTCTGATTGAATTTTCAGAATGTAACCCAGCTTTTCGAAGACATTAATCATAATCAGATAAACAAGAGGGGAGAAGTAGAGATGGGATATGATCAGAATGGAATTGACTGATTTGGTAGAAAGATTGCTATGGAGAGTGAAGGAAATATGTATACATCATGATCAGTCTTTAAATCAATGGGGCTGGAATAGTTTGGGACTCATCTTTTTGTCAGAAATACTAATGTAACTTGTGTATTTTGTTTCATACAGTTAAGTAGGAATAGATCTAGCAGCTTAATCTTAAGTGTTGTTAACAACATGTTATTTTATTTTTATAAGAATCCTACACAGGTAGGAACAGCACTTCAAGTTTTCTACAATCTTGGAACCTTAAAGGAAACAATCAACAGTGTAGTCGATGGGTATCGGGTATCTCTGGAAGATAATGTCAGTAATGCTTTGGATATAAAAATGTTAACTCAACCTATTCAAGCCACCTCAAGAGGCAAGTCTCAGTCTTGTACAAAAATTATATTACAGTAATAGAAATACAGTTTTCAAGATTATAAAATTTTGAAAACACAAATACACTGTTTATATACTGCCGTAAATGCATCCAAAATTCTAATCATTGTTACCTTCTCATTCCTTGTAATTTTGCATCAATTTACTTTGTTTTCAAAATTTACAGGACCAGGAAGAGCCACAATGCCGACTCCAGGCAACACGCCAGCATTCCGTGCTGCTCTTTGGACGAATATGGAGAAACTAATGGATCAAATTTGTGCTGCATGTGGGCAAGTAAGGTTCTGATGGGGGTTTTTTGTTGATGTAACTGGAAATTATGTAGTTTCAGTTAACAATGAATTCCTCCGCTGTTGAATTTCCACATTGGTAGGGATTAGTAAGTCCTTTGCTAAAATCATATGAGGTGCTTTATCTTTAAGAAATTAGCACCAGGTAGGTCATATAATATTTTTGTATAAATATGACCTTGACCTGGGGTGTGCCTGCACTGTTTTCTCTTGGAATTGGCAGAAATTATCTGATTACCAGAAAAGGCTAGATGTTGTGTAGCAGCTTTATACCTACTACCAAAGAGTTAACATTCTATTTTGTGATCTTCAGGTTTGCAGGAAATAATTTGCTTCAGAGTTTCCTGATTTCTTGAAATTTGTATTTGTGGCTGCAGTCTGCAAAGTTATTCATTTCTTTAGTTCCTTTGAAATTTTGAGCATTGCTATGTTTTGAATGGTTCAGTATTCTGTACCCTCATTTCAGAATCTAATGTCATAGGTTAGAACTTAAACAACTAAGCTCAACTTATGTTTCAGTGTTAGCTGTGGTTCAATCAGAAGATTATGGTTTCGAGTTCCACTTCAGAGGTGCCATCTTTTGACAAATACTTGCATTGAAGTCTTGTGCACTCTGGTGAATATATTCCCAAATATAGCAGAACTGAACTTGATATTATTTAGTGAACATTTTTCTTCTTGTTGTTTATGGAGCTCTGATTGAGATTATGGAGCAAATTGACTGCAGTTGCTCAAAAGCAATTTTCTGTAATGTGATTTGTGATACTGTAAGATACACTTGTACAATTATTTTTCTTTTAAGATCTTTGTCTTCAACTTTGCACTGTGATCACTTCAGTGCACTGCATTTTAACATTGAAATTCACATTGAATACAAAAAACGTTTTCACACAATTGACAGCAAAATCAAGATGCAGAGAAGACAATTGTTATTGATAATTTTTAAGTCACATCTACTCGATACTGGCTTGAAGTATTCATGCAAACAGTTTTTTTCCAGTAAGTAATATTAAGCTGAAACAATTTTAGACTTAGAATATTGATACTCAGTTTCCTTCTATGTAGAAAGTTTTGGGGAATTTTGGCACTCGCCTCCTTTTCGGGACACAAAAGGGAATTGAACATGGACAGGCAATGTTTGCAGCCCTGCTTCCTTAAAGTGACATTGACCAAATTTGTTTTCCTTGAAAGGTGGCATAGTTTGAGACATCTTGCATGTTTTCCATATGCTAACCATCTTAGAGTCATCGAGATGTACAGCACAGAAACAGACCTTTCGGTCCAACTCGTCCATGCCGACCTGATGTCCTAGATATATCTAGTCCCATTTGCCAACCTTTTGCCCCATCCCTATAAACCCTTCCTATTCATATACCCATCCAGATGCCTTTTAAATGTTGTACTTGTACTAGCCTCCATCACTTCCTCTGGCAGCTCACATGCTAACCTTGTCCTCGCAATTTTTGGTTAAACTTTGAACATTTCCTGAAATCAAGCATCAGTCTGCAATATGCTTATCCTCATTCAGCATCAAATACACAGACAGTTTTTACTTTTCCAGTTTAACAGCTGACAGTGTTCAAATCAGTTGTCTGTGCTTGGCAACAGATTTTGGTTTAAGTTTCTTTCACTACAAATGATCTAACCAGATGGCTAAGTGAGTCTATGAATAGTGGTAGACCGATTGTTGTATGTTAAGCAAGTTGTGGGTTCTTATGTTCCATTTGTTTTTGACTAAGATTGTTGCCTTATTTGTTTCAAGAAGTTCTCATGTCTGTTCGCACCTTAATAGGCAATATAATTTATTCAAAATACACAGGGCACAGTATTTACTTTGAAATAAAATACAGTAAATATAGTATTAAATATATTATTCGTTTCTTTTTGTGAACTGGTGTGGATTGCAGGTGCTTTTAGTTTCCTGTTTTAGGTCGTGTTGATGTTACTCATAATTTCACTGCTGCTTCATTCAGGAAACTAATTATGGAATCTTCCAGAAAATACTATGTAGTAGAAGAAAATACCTGACAAATTGTATCACAGGGTTTTCCAAGAAACAATGGTTTATTCTTTGTAGGGTAACAGCAGATTACTTTCAGTGTTATTTAAGCTATTTTAAGGACAAAATATATGTAGTCTGATATTTATCCAATATCTGTATTTTCAGTCTTAAATTGATGATTCCTTTATTTTAGGTGCAGCATTTGCAGAAAGTTTTAACAAAGAAAAGAGACCCAGTGACACACATCTGCTTTATTGATGAAATAACTAAGGTAACACAATGAGTTTCTAAGTGTTGGTATTGAGGATATTTAAAGGGAGGGTGTACATAGATGATTTTATAAAGATATACTTTCAGCTCAGACACAAGACTTCACAAACTACCAAACTACATGTTCACAAAATATTATAGATTTTTTGAGTTTATTTTCTTGCACCATTAGTTTTTCAGTAATATTAGACACTTTCCATCTATCAGACAACCACCTGATGAAGGAGCAGCGCTCTGAAAGCGAGTGCTTCCAAATAAACCTGTTGGACTATAACCTGGTGTTGTGTGATTTTAAAGTTTGTACACCCCAGTACAACACCGGCATGTCCACATCATGTCCATCAGTTCTGACCCACCTCTGGAGCAGGTTGGACTTCAACCCAGGTCTTATGGCCTAGGAGTTGGAATATGACTGCTGTTCCATGACAACCTTATTAATATTGTAAACCTTGATTATATTATAATCATAGAAGCAAAGACAAAGATTATTCTGTATGATTATCTTCATACTTTCAACCGAGAAATGCTGAAAGACAAATTAGCTGAGCAGATTAGTATCTGGTTTTTGATGCTGTTGCCACATAGTTGTCTAAGAGTCCCGTCTCATTCCACAAAAAAGGTCAACTTAATCAAATATCATATATTGCTTTTTAAGAGAATGAAACCATTATAACAGGCAACACATGTAATAGTCCAGAAGACTGAAAATATCACAGAATAATAAGACTGAATAATGATTTTATGTATTTATTAAATTGGTCTTAAAATAGCATATACTCTGAAGAGATCAAAGAGATCTGGGTGTTCTTGTACACCAGTCAATGAAGGCAAGCATGCAGGTACAGCAGGTATGTGTACCCTTGAGTTTAGAAGACTGAGAGGGGATCTGGTTGAGACATATAAGATGATCAAAGGATTGGACACTCTGGCGGCAGGCAACATGTTTCCGCTGCGGGGTGAGTGCCGAAACAGAGGACACAGCTTAAAAGTACGGGGTAGGCCATTTAGGACAGAGATGAGGAGAAGCTTCTTCACCCAGAGAGTGGTGGCTGTGTGGAATGCTCTGCCCGAGTGGGCAGTGGAGGCCCAGTCTCTGGATTCATTTAAGAAAGAGTTGGATAGAGCTCTCAAGGATAGTGGAATCAAGGGTTATGGAGATAAGGCAGGAACAGGATACTGATTGAGGATGATCAGCCATGATCATAATGAATGGTGGTGCAGGCTCAAAGGGCATAATGGCCTACTCCTGCACCTATTGTCTATTGAAGTTGATCAGAACATTGATTTTTGTGAAAGTATGTGGTTGGCTATCGATCTTGTTTCTTTTGATCATTATTCCAGATTATTTTTGCCCTCTCAATCATTTTCAAGGATGCATCTTAACTTTGTATATCTCACTGAGAGTATTTATCCTTGTCATAAGATATAGTTAAATTTCTGGTAATATGTGAAAAATAAGTAACAACTTTATAGTTGCTCTTAAGTACTTGAGATCTTTGAAAACAGCACATCATCACTTAAAACTTCATGTTTCAACAAATTTATTAAACAATGAATAAACATTTAAATATTTACCTTTAGTAAGATTTTAAAATCTATAAGTATGTAATCATATTATTTTTCTTGTTTTATTGAGCACCAGTTATAAGAGTCACTATCTAATACTGAGCTGTACATCTATAGCTAATTTCTGTAAATTTATTCCTTTTCTTCCTCAGTCAGTTTATTTTATCTTTTCCTGTGGAATTTCCAGTTAGTCCTAAATATATTCTGATAACTACAATCAACAAACACACTAAGCCAGTCCTTTCACCTCTTGACGTATTTATTTGTAGTAACTGTTTGGATTTGAAATACTTAGCTATTGTCCATTTAACTGAAGAATTTACAGGGTCTGTGTTTACTATAGTGAAATTGGTTTGTTTTTCAAATTTACAACTCATGTTATTTTTGCTAGTTATCCTGGGAAGCCTGTAGAAAATAGGTCTTAGCAGTTCAAAATCCAAGTTGGTTTGAATACGCAAGCAGTAAGCAAACATTTGCAAGGAATAATGACTTATAAATGTAGGAGGAAATGTAAGAACACTGACATTTGAAATTATGTGATATTACAAAATTATGAGGGGCATGGATAGGGTGAATAGACAAAATCTTTTCCCTGGAGTCGGGGAGTCCAGAACGAGAGGGCATAGGTTTAGGGTGAGAGGGGGAAGATATAAAAGAGACCTAAGGGGCAACGTTTTCACGCAGAGGGTGGTACGTGTATGGAATGAGCTGCCAGAGGATGTGGTGGAGGCTGGTACAATTGCAACATTTAAGAGGCATTTGGATGGGTATATGAATAGGAAGGGTGTGGAGGGATATAGGCCGGGTTTTGGCAGGTGGGACTAGATTGGATTGGGATATCTGGTCGGCATGGACGGGTTGGTCTGAAGGGTCTGTTTCCATGCTGTACCTTTCTATGACTCTTTGAAATAGATCAAAGTTTCTTTGTTATTTTTAATTCTTAAGATTAGAAGCAGCATGACTGAGTTTTTTTTGAAAATCATTGATGCAACACAATAACTATTGATATGTGCTGACATAATTATGGTACAGCTTTGGATATGATGCAGAGCTGGGCTGAGGAGTGGCAGATGGAGTTCAACCCTGCCAAGTGTGAGGTTGTCCATTTTGGAAAGACAAATAAGAATGCGGAATACAGGGTTAACGGTAGGGTTCTTAGTGAGGTGGAGGAACAGAGGGATCTTGGGGTCTATGTTCATAGGTCTTTGAAAGTTGCCACTCAGGTGGATAGAGCTTGTAAGAAGGCCTATGGTGTATTAGCGTTCATTAGCAGAGGGATTGAATTCAAGAGTCGTGAAGTTGATGTTGCAATTGTACAGGACTTTGGTTAGGCCACATTTGGAGTACTGTGTGCAGTTCTGGTCGCCTCACTTTAGGGAAGGATGTGGAAGCTTTGGAGAGGGTGCAGAGAAGATTTACCAGGATGTTGCCTGGAATGGAGAATAGGTCGTACGAGGATAGGTTGAGAGTGCTAGGCCTTTTCTCATTGGAACGGCGAAGGATGAGGGGTGACTTGATAGAGGTTTATAAGATGATCAGAGGAATAGATAGAGTAGACAGTCAGAAACTTTTTCCCCGGGTACAACAGAGTGTTACAAGGGGACATAAATTTAAGGTGAAGGGTGGAAGGTTGAGCCTATGATGTCCTCCTTACTAACATCTGGGGCTAGTGTCAAAACTGGACGAGCTATCTTGCAGACTAGTTGAGCAACAACCTGATATCAATATCACCAACCTTGGGTATGTCATAGAAGTTCATAGAATCCCTACAGTGCAGATAGAAGCCATTCGGCCCATCAAATCTGCACCAACCCTCTGAAGAGTATCCTATGCTATCCTGTAACCCCACATTAACTATAGTTAACCCACCTTGCCTGCAAACTGGGGGGCCATTAATATGGCCAATCTACCTCTTCTGCACTGGAGAAGAACTGGAGTACCCAGAAGAAACCCACACAAATATTGGAGAAGGTGCAAACTCCACCCAGTCACCCAAGGCTGGAATTGAACCTGCGTCCCGGCGCTGTGAGGCAGCAGTACCAACCACTGTGTCATTGTGCCACCCAAAATGTTATCTGGGTCTTAGTATTAACAGTGTAGCAATAATACCACTAGTCCATCCTCTTTCCAAGCCCTGTCTTATTAGCAGTATCCACATGCCAGGCCTCAGCCAATTCGATTCACTCCACATGATACCAAGACATTGGATATTGCAAAGGCTATTGGCTCTGACAAAGGATGTAAATGTGTTGGAACTGGTTCAAGGGAAGCTTACTAGATTGATACCTGGAATGAACAGATTGTCTAAGGAATGGTTGAGCAGATTGCACTTCTCTTCACTGGAACTCTTCAATGGTGACTTGATTAAGATGTCGAGGAACCTGAAAGGTCTTGCCAAGGTAGATTTGGAAGTGATTAGATTAGATTAGATTAGATTACTTACAGTGTGGAAACAGGCCCTTCGGCCCAACAAGTCTACACCGACCCGCCGAAGCGCAACCCACCCATACCCCTACACATACCGCTACACATCTACCCCTTACCTAACACTACGGGCAATTTAGCATGGCCAATTCACCTGACCTGCACATCTTTGGACTGTGGGAGGAAACCGGAGCACCAAGAGGAAACCCACGCAGACACGGGGAGAATGTGCAAACTCCACACAGCCAGTCGCCTGAGGCGGGAATTGAACCCGGGTGTCTGGCGCTGTGAGGCAGCAGTGCTAACCACTCTTCTTTCAGTCCATGACTAAGAGACACTATTCAAAGATTAGTAACGTCCCAGAGGACCAAAGGGCTGCTCTCAATCGAGGGACTGAAGTGGCACTGTTATAAAATTAGTGGTTGCCATTTTTGGATCACTATGGAGAATTTTCTTTCAGAGGATTGTGTGTCTTTGGAACATTCTGCCTCATAAGGTGCTGGAACCAGCATCATCAAATATTTTTAAGGCAAAGGATGATCAGTTTTTGTTAGGCAATGGAATGAAAGGTATATAGGAGTAGACGGGAATATGGAATTTGGAATACACCAATCAATCATTGTTGTATTGAATTCCAGAGCAGGTATATACAGCCAAATGGCTGTCTTCTGCTTCTAGTTATGAGTACTGGTAGCTGCAATGCCATCACTTACCACAATATCTCAGTGTTACAGGGACAAATAAGATAGGAAGGAAAATACCGATACCTGTCTAATTTGCTTGAGCGATTTTTTTTTAAAATAGTAGCCATTTGGGAAAATGACATTGTGAATTTACTTTTGCAAGTCACAGGCAATGGATACCAATACTAATGATTAGTATTTATTTTCTTTAGGACAATCAAGCAGACATATTGTATACTTTCTGGAACTCTGTCACACAAATCTTGACTCTGAAATTCCAACAGGCTACAAATTGTAAGTACCTATATTGATTTTATAGATGTTTTCTGAATCAACCTGTTCAGAGGCATTGTTGCATATTTCTGGAGGAGGTGGGGCTTGAATCCAGAGGGAAGGACACTACCACTGCACCACATGTGCCATACCAGAATCAATTAGAAATTCTAAGGAATCAAATTAATTGAATATTTTACTCAATGTTGGTTATTTCTTGTATCTGTATAAAAATGAGGAAGGAAAGCCGTGCACCAAATATGGGCAGTCACTTTCTTCAATATATTTGAGACACAAAAGTTGGACTGTATCTTCCTGAATACAGTAGAAAGTATGGAACATAGAAAAAGCCATTTATGTCTATTAAGCAATATGGTGAAAAAAATTATTTGCTTTTGGGCTTGTTCTGAATTTGTTTCAATTTTCTGTGGGAATGTTCTGCATTCCTTCAGGCTAACAAATTTACGTACATAAACTAAGTATTCTCTTTCAGTTCTCTAGTAATGATTTTTAAGATGTTACTTAATTTTTTTATTTGAGTAAGTACTTATCTTATATATTCACTTGACCTCTCGATTTTACTCCCACCCAGAAAGTTCTATTTAAGTGGAGTTAATCCGTACAACATGAATTGCTTTCACTAAGCAGTTGTTCCATGTATTAAATATTTCTTGGGATAGAGAATTTCTATTATTTCGTCACATTACTAATTTTGGACTCACCCTTGAATTCTGCCTTCTCAGTTTGCATTGGTTGTTTTTATACATTTTGTATGTGGTAGCCATTCCCTTGATATTAAATTATAATGTCATAATCAATCCCTTCTTTCATATTCTGCTCAATGAGTTTCACTATAGGATTGAGCAAAATTTCAAAATAAACTTTGGCTTATTATAGAAAGGTTATATTTGTAAAATGTTCAGAATTTAGGCTCATTAGTAATCGTGACTTACTTGGCATATTAGCATATAAAGTGGAATTGTCCCAGTCCTTGTTTATGCTTATTAACAATTACTTCACACTAACTATTTCCAGTCAGTGATAAATTCATATTCAAATCTCTTCCATGTCCACTATTGAAGATGCTTAATTCTATACTATTGTGGACTTGTCCGATTTTAACATCCTCTTGCGCCTGGCCATAGTAAAATACATAATTTATTCACATTCATGTTCACATCTCCAACATAATCTGTCTCATTTGTTATGACACGGGGTAAACCCACTTGCTTAATTTAAAACCAGCAACACAGAAAAGATTTATCCCTTCCAATAATCTATAAAACTTCAAGTGGCCAAGATCTATCTAAAGTAAAAATTAACAACTTTATTTCTTAAAGTATAACAGAGAATAATTAACTCACAACTATTTACAATTCCTTCCTCTAACTTATATTTTACCTTCCTTTCTATAATACTAGTCTGATGAAACTCCTAATTAAGATTTACAGAAAAATTCACATTTTAAAACCAGCCAGCAGTCGAATCTCTTTATCTTCATCGGTAGATTTGCTCCCAGGTCAGTGTTGAGGTTTTTCTCTATGCAAACTCCTCCTCTGGACAAGTACCTCTCAGAGAGTTCTGACTAGCAGTCTACGTATGTTGGTCTGGTGGCAGTTCTCCCCCTAACTGTTCAATTTTCCCCAGTCTTCTACCCCAAAGCATCAGATTGTGTCATTGGCTTTTAAAATTGCCAATATACTCAGTTCAAACTTGATTGGAATTTGGTATTTTTTCGGTTGTAATTTAAACTGATTGGCCTAATTTGTCATTCCCAGGCAACCAGTTACCCCAATAGTTGGAGCACATGTTACATTGTGTCTTATTGCGAACACTTGGTGCTGTCACTGCTAGTTTTTACTCTCATAAAGGTATATTACACCCACGCCTTCATAACGCATTGTAGTGCGTTTTGTTCATCAACTAAATTTTGGTTCATGCCATCACCAGAATTCAAAGGTTTCTAAATCCTGTAATAGATATTCTGAAAACTGCTTATATTGTTGCAACTAATCATTTTTTTGTGGGAGAATGGAATACTGCTGTCTTTTATGTTGAAAGAAACATCCAGTATCAATTCTACTTGATTTAAAATGTTTCAAATGCCATGCACATCCAGCTTCACAGCAGCCTGGGAATTGACTGGGGGAATAGTTCATTCTTCATAAAGATCATGTAATGTTAAATTTCCCAGATGATAATAGTCAAAAATAATGTTGAATAAAGTATTTAAATATTATACAATTTTGTAAACTTTGCTGGAATTTTCAGATTGTCTGGTTCTTCATCTGCGGTGCAGCAGTGAGACATTACATTTTCTTATTGTACATTGTATCATAACCTGCTCAATATTGCGAGTGGTATGAAGATAAATTTATTGTATTATAGTTCATTAATAAAAATAATTTAAATTAATACATTCACGATGAAAGTGGTACACTTAACAGGAATAATGAGATGCTTTGAATATAAAGGCTCAAATCTCTTATCATAGTCAAAATCGCCCAAAAAGAAGCTCTGTCTCTTTGATAGTCAACTCAAATTTAAGTGATGCAACTGGATGTAATTTCCAGAAATTTATAGATCACCATTGCCATTTTGCTTCATATACATGGATCAGTGAATCTAGTTAGTTGCTTTTAATGTGTATTCCGAATTGTGGGTTAGATGGAGAAAGCTCGAGGAAATATTCTTTAAGGCTTCTGAAGAGGTGTACTTTTGAATACTGATGAAAAGAAGTACACGTTGCTGAAGTGTATTTTCTTGCACTCATCAGGATAAATTTGAGAATGCCAGATTTTAGATTATATTTAGAAATCTTGATTGTTTGACATTGTATAATATAAGATCATAAGATGCAGAAGTAAGCCAAAAAACCTCCCCATGTTCAAGGCTTTTTTTTAACCTGCTGTTTGTTGTTTGTGAATGATACAGAGATAATTGCTAAGCACAGCAAACTATCTTGCGAAGGATCAAGAGAAAGTCATTCATAAAGAAAAATCTTGTGTTTATGTATATAATAATTTTTCCATTTGTATATCATTTTAACACCACTGTCAGCAGTGTCTTAAACTGATACACATCAAATAAATATTTACTTCTTTCATAGACTGACATAATAGCTATTTTGCACAAAAAAAAGCAAATAGATGATTGACTGGTTATTTCTTATTGTTAACATTATTTTTGTCACACATTGAGGAAGGGATATTAGGAAACCTCTAAATTTTTCTTGAAAATTTGTCGTCCTAAGTATTTACTTGAACTACTAGAGTATCAGCCAGAAGGAATTTTCCTTAATAGTGTAGAATATACTTATCAACCCAGCCTCAACAGCTCTCTGTGGTAAAACATCCCCCAATTTGCCAAGCCCTGAGAGAAAAATATTTTTCTCATCTGTATCAATGCAGCAGTCAATTTCTTGTTCTGAGATTATGCCTTCTCTTCCTAGAATCTCCCAAAAGGAGAAACAATCGCTCTGCATCCACCCTGTCAAACTCCCTAAAAATCTTTATTTCAATAGGTTCTCCTTTCATTCTTCAAACCTCAGTGAGTACAGTTCCAACCTACCGAATAAGAAAATTATTTTGTGCCTGATATAGTGAACCTTTTCTGGACTGCCTGCAATAACAGCATATCTTTCCTTCAATAAGAGGACAAAAACTGCTCACAGTATTTTCTCAATAACTGATGTTAAGCTAACTGGCTTTTTGGTACTTTTGTTTCCTTCCCTTTTTGAATAAGGGTGTTTACACTGGCATTTTTCCAATCCTCTTGGACTTTTCCTGCATTCTTGGAAGATTATGGGGTGATATGGTTGGTCAGTGGTTAGCGCTGCTGCCTCACAGCACCAGGGTCACAGGTTTGTTTCCAGCCTCGGGCGACTGTATGTGTGGAGTTTGCACATTCTCTCCGTATCTGCGTCGGTTTCCTCCGGGTGTTCCGGTTTCCTCCCACAGTCCAACGATGTGCAGGTTAGGTGAATTGGCTATGCTAAATTGCCCATAGTGCTAGGTGCATTAGTCAGAGAGAAATGGGTCTGGGTGGGTTACTTTTTGGAGGGTCGGTGTGGACTAGTTGAGCCGAAGTGCCTGTTTCTGCACTGTAGGGAATCTAAACATTACTATTAATACATCCACTATCTCTGCAGCTAATTCCTTGAAAATCTTGGGGTGCAACCCATCAGGTCCAAAGGATATTTAGCCTATTAATTTCCATGGTACTTTTTCTCTAATGATAGTTATTATGTTTATTACGAACCCTCTTTAGTCTGTTGATGTTGTCTTTTTGAAATGCTATTATATCCTTTTATCTTTCAAGAAATAGAAGGAAATCATTAATAAATTGATCATACTTTAATCGGGAACATACAACTGGAATGATTTGGGAATTTTCTACCAATAGGCCTAAGTAATGTAGATACAAGCAAGCTATTTAACTTAAACTCCAAAATTTATAACGCTTCAAATGAAATCAAAGAATGAAAGATTTGCTTGCTTCACAATTTTACGTATATACATGTGTACAAGTACATTTGTACTTATGTGGCATAGTTATTTCAATATTAATTAACAGTTCATTTTAAAAAAAACTAAAAATTGCTGGAAAAACTTAGCAAGTCTGACACATCTGTGGAGAGAAAGCAGAGTTAACGTTTCAGATTCTGGGTTTGCTTAGTATTATTCTAAAAAATAATCCTGGTAAAGAATAAGGTTGGAAGCTTAGCAGAGAAATTTGAAAATCTCGATAGAGCTTTTCCAATTCATTTTACTTATTTATTTTCTTTAGCTTTACTGGCATCTTGCACAATCATTTTGGGTGTCCAACAGACATGCGCATAAATCAATATTGAAATACCACCTATGAGATCCAGTTGGTGAAGTTTGAATAATTTGAATTGTAATGAGACTGACTTTGAAAGAGAGAGAAATTTTACCGAAGTTAATGACTTGAAGTTTTGTGGTTATTCACCGATTTCAGGAAAATAGTTCCACTTGGAAGATTTTAAAGAAATGCATTCTCAAATATGTGAATAAAAGATAAATTTGTGCATGAAGATATTTATTCCTCATTCACATTTCAAATTTGTCTAGATTCAGTAAAGTGTGTGTAACACTGAAATTCTTAAAGTAGGGAGCATATTACTAAATGTTTGTACATAGATGTATTCATTTAGAGAAATACTCCTCCATTCAATCACCATCTATTAGTATTGTAATTTAATAAAATGAGGCAATCGCAATATAAAATTAAGCTAGCCCACTAAAATTAAAATCGACGTTTCGGGCAAAAGCCATTCCTGATGAAAGGTTTTTGCCTGAAACATCGATTTTCCTGCTCCTCGGATGCTGCCTGACCTGCTGTGCTTTACCAGCACCACTCTAATCTTGACTCTGATCTCCAGCATCTGCAGTCCTCACTTTCGCCACTAAAATTAAAAGATGAGTGTATTTAAACTCAAAATGTTACTTTTGGGAGTATTGTGGATGAAGGATTTTTTTAAATTCCTGGATGTTTAAAGTACATGTTATTGACTGACACCATCTACAGCTCGAGTTATGTCAAGCTACACACTACATTATATGCCATGTAGTGAATGTTGTAGTTGTAAACCATTATTTGAAAGGAAAACAGACATTTTAAATGCAGTTTGTAATACTGACATTCATGGAAGCCATTTAAACTGCATCTTTTGTGGAGTCAAGTGGAGTAACCAGCTGATGCTTAGACAATAGTGCTGCTTTGTTCACCATAGGAGGTGATACAATATTGTAAATTTGGGGGACCCAGACCAAGTACTTCCAAGGTACCAAGGCTTGACTTTAAACTTCTGCCAAGCATTAAAATACGGACATATTAATGAGTATCATCAAAATAGAATTATGTGTTGGTGTCACCATGCTAATATTATGCTATGAAAACTCAAGTTGTAATACAATTATGGGAAGTTATTTGATTGTGGAATAAAGATACTAATGACAGGAAATATCTTGTAACAGTCTTTATCATGAAGGACAAAATATTTAACAAACTAATGGGACTGAAGGCAGACATGTTGCCAGGACCTGATGGCCTGCATTCAACAATTTTAAAGGCTGCAAAGATAGTGGAGGCATTAGTTGAAATGTTCCAGAACTCACTAGGTTGAGGCATTTATCAGATTGGAAAACCACTGATATGACCCCTCCAAGTCAAGGAGGAGGAGAGGTAGAAATCAGGAAACTATAGCCCTGATAGCCTAACATTTGTCATTGGGCAATTCCTAGAGTCGTTCTTAAGAAAAAAAAGCAAGACATTTGGAAAAGTTTAATGGAAGTGAACAGAATCATCATGGTTTTGTGAAACACAATTAATGTTTGACAAATTTGCATGAGTTCTTTGAGGATATAACTTTGAGAGTTGATAAACGAGAACTGGTAGATATTGATGTACTTGGATTTCCAGAAGTTGTTCAATAAGGTGAGATCAAAAAGGTAGTAAGAAGCTCACATTAGTGTGGATTGAGGCTTGTTTAACACCCAGAAGACAAATAGTCATGATTAATGGCCCTGTTTTAGGTTGGGAAGTCATAAGCAGTGCAGTGATACAGATCAGTCCAAGGACCTTAATTGTTTACTATCTGTATTAATGACTTGGAGGAGTGGAAGAGTGTAACAACCATAATTGCTGAAATTAAAATAATCGGTGGGTGGCATATTGTGATGAGGACATAAGGAATCTGCAAGGGCATATATACTAGTTGCATGAGAGAGCAAAAATTTGGCAGATGGAGTTTAATGTAGGAAAGTGTGAGGTCATGAACTTTGGTGGAAAGGATCAAAAGGTAAACTATTATTTAAATGGAGAGAGAAGTGTAAAAAGTAAAAAGAAATGTGTAGCACATAGGATATATTCTTGTGCATACAACACAATTTAGCATGCTGTGCAGCAAGTAATTAAGAAGGCAAATGAAATTTTGGCCTTTATTGCCAGGGTGTTGGAGTTTCAAAATGGAGAAGTCTTGTTACAACTGTACAGGGTGTTGATGAGGCCATACTTGAAGTATTCTGTACAGGTTTGGTCCCAGTATATAAAAAAAAATACAGGTATTGGATGCAGTTCAATAGAGATTCATTGAGCCGATGCCTGAGATGTATGGATTAACTAATCAAGAGCGGCAAAACAGGTTAGAACTTTATTCTTCAGATTATCAAAGAATGGACAGTGATCTTATCAAAACATACATGATTCTGGGGGGGCTTGACAGGGTAGATGTTGAGAAGATGTTTTCCTAATTGGGGAATGTCAAAGCAGGAAACACAGTTACAGAATAAGGGAACATTCATTTAAAACAAATGTGAAAGAATTTCTTCTCTAAAGGTCATGAATGTCTGGAATTATCTATCCTAGAGATCATTTGAAAGTATTTCAATAGGAGGTACATAGATTTTTGAAATATCGACGTCTTGAGGGTTATAAAAAGCTGGCACAAAAGTGAAGTTGAGGCCTGGACAGATCAACCGTGATCTTATTGAATGTTGGGGCAGACTCCGGGATCAATGTCTTATCCCTGCTATTTCTTAATTTCTTGAAATTATTTTAATTCCCATGATTTCTGTGTTCATTTGGTCGTAGAGGAAACTCCACTTTGAAGTCTTTAAGAATCAATCACATTCAGAAAGAGTGCTGCTGTAAATGTGGTCTTCCTTTCCTTCTCACAGAATAATGAAAACAAGTAGCAACAAAAAGGGAATGAAAATGTGGTAGAGTAGGCCTTACCCAGGAGTGAAAATGTGTTAGCATTATGCAACTTGAAAGAGACAAACCTCTTTTTTTTTTCCCCAGCATCCACATTCCTGAAGCAAGCATTTGAAGGAGAATATCCAAAATTGTTGCGATTATATAATGATCTGTGGAAACGGTTGCAACAGTATAGCCAAAGTATACAGAACAGTATAACAACTGGTGGAAATTCAGACTCACCCCCTGAACTACCAGCAGCAGAGGAAGACACACAAGACCTATTTATGTTGAAGAAGCAAGACTATGAGTAAGGTTATTTTAATTCATCATGTATGCATGACACATGATGCTGCTCCCATTCTGGCCTTTTTCTTGGTCACAGTTTACATCAATCCATCACAGAGAACCGTGGTTTTGGTTGCCTGGGCTCTAAGATCTGGAATTCCTTCTTCAAAATCTTTAACTTCCTACATTTCTTAAAATGTACCTGTTTAACCAAATTTCGCTTTCCTAACGTCATCTTATGCAGAGAGCTATCTTTCTCTGCTTGATAGCACACCAAAGAAGTAGCTTACAGTGTTTCAGTATGTCAACATAACTGTCAAATGCAAAGTAGGGTCCCCATAAACATGCCAGAAAACATGCAGTAGTCCCACTTTGATCCTTTGGAGCCCCACCACCCAGCTGTAATCGGGTTAATTAGCTGCTGTCAGGGGTCCCATTCTATTAAATGAAGGGAGTCCCCGCTCCCCCCCTCCAAAAAAAACTATTGGATATTTGGAGGGCCACTGATGACTCAGCAAGTGCTATCAAAAGTAGTGGTCACTGCTGGTACTGCACTGTGTTGAGGCCAGAATCAAGAAAAATGCCGACATTGACAGGAAGAGACTCTTAATTGATGAGATGTGACACATTTGGCTGTCTCCATCTTCTCTGCTATTAAAATGCTATCCCTCTCCAGTTTATAAACCTGCCTTCCAATCAGTCTCTACAAGCCTGGCAAAATCTAGCCCAATGTGTCTTACTTAAAAATATATTCAGACTTAAACTTTTCAGTTAAGCTGAGAAAGGAACCAGAATATGTCTTTTTTTATACATATTTTTATTGAAAATTTAACATATTTTTACAAGTTTACAAATAAAAAAACCCAAGTATAAACATTGATATACAATTAAATCTTAAATAAATAATAACCAAAATTTATCAAACAAAAAAAAGATACCGAGAGATAAAAACAAAACTCAACTAACTACTAATCTAACCTACAACTAACCAGAGTGTATAATTAAGTCTCTTACATTATTTAAAGAAGAGAAAAAAAAAACGACGGATAACACAGAAATTGGGTAGTGAGATACATGCTCAGAATGTATTAACATCAAATCATAACAAAACCCGTATTCATGTGGGATTCCTTTCCCAAGGTGCCCTGGACTGGCCAGGTTCACCATCTCAATTAAATAAAAGCCCTTGTTAGGATGGCCAAAATATCTGTATTTATATAATTCAAGAAGAGCTGCCATATTTTATGTTAGGGGAATAATGCAGTCTTTGGTGCACCATATTTGTAAGGAAGTCGAGGGGAATACATTCCATCATTAATCTGTGCCAATTCGAAAGTCCAAGGGGGCCCCTCAGCCACCCAGTTTACCAAAATAATTTTCCTTGCACAGAAAGAGAGAATAGAAAATAATCTCTTCCCGTGCATATCCAGGGAAGGTAAGTTCGAAAAGCCCAAAAAGAGAGATACAGGGTCCACTCTAATTTCCGTTCCTAATATTTCTGTCAGAGCACTTGCTACTTTAGTCCAATATCTACGAATCTTATGACAGGTCCTTAAGCAATGTACAAGAGTGCCCACCTCTATTTTACATTTGGGACACATTGGAGATGCTCCTGCCTTAAATTTTGCCAATCGGTCCAGTGCTATATGGGCCCTATGAAGTATCTTCAACTGACTGGCTTGAGTTCTGTTGCAGATGGTGATCCTTCTGGCGTTTTCCCAAATGTCATTCCATGTTTCTATAGAGATTTCCAGTCCCAAATCCTGATCCCATGTTTTAAGCAGATTGTCCATATCTCCTGATACTTCATGTAATAAATGATAAATAGTGCTGACGGAAGATACCCCCATTGGCCATAGCACTCTACGTTCTCTATCTGATTTATAAAGACTATCTAATAATGTAGTCTTCTTCTGTATGTAGTCTTGAATTTGGAAGTATCAAAAGAGGTCTCCATTAGGTAATCCAAATTTCTGACGCAGCTGTTCAAAAGACATCAGGATCCCTTCTTTAAACAGATCCCCTAAACATGAGATACCCCTGGATCTCCAGAGTTTGAAAGTGACATCTGTAAGCCCCGGTTGAAATCCCCATGCTCCCGCTATCGGAGCATAGGGGAATGTTTTATGTGAGTTGCCCTCATTTTGCCACATTATATTCCAAGCTTTAATTGTGTTTAGTATTATAGGGTTTTTACATTGATCCGTAATGATTTTCCTCTTGTCTGAAAATAAAAGGTTAATAAGTGGGCATTTTGCTTGAGAAGCCTCGATGTCCAGCCAGATTGATTGCAGGTCAGACAAGACCCAATCGGCTATGTAACTTAATAGGGAACTTCAATCAGCTAAGTAACTTAATAGGGAACTTAACTGATATTTCCTAAAATCTGGGAAATCCAATCCTCCCCTTGCCTGTGGAAGCTGTAGCTTCTTCAGTTTAATGAGGCCCTGTCTATGATTCCAGGTAAAGGAATCCAACAGCCATATAATTTACGTAGTGCCAGCCTCGGCAGCATCACCGGAAGCATTCTCATAGAGTATAGGAGACAGGGCAGGACATTCATTTTAATTAGGGCTATTCTACCCAGCCAGGAAATTGGAAGGTCTCCCCATCGCTGGAAGTCCTGCCTTATCCTTTCCAGTAAATGCACAAA